>NC_041389.1:362888748-362972724 GCF_002162155.2 Triticum dicoccoides | reverse complement strand
CAAAGATTCAGTTCACCTTTCTAGGTATTTCAGTTTCAGGCTTGCATTATTTCTAGAGGCCCAAAGATTCAGTTCACCTTTCTAGGTATTTAAGTTTTAGGCTTGCATTATTTCTAGAGGCCCAAAGATTCAGTTCACCTTTCTAGGTATTTCCGTTTCAGGCTTGCATTATTTCTAGAGGCCCAAAGATTCAGTTCACCTTTCTAGGTATTTTAGTTACAGGCTTGCATTATTTATAGAGGCCCAAAGATTAAGTTCCCAGTCGGCGGCAAGCGGCCCTGCTACCCATGCCGGTGTCGACCTCAACTCGCAAGGGCCGACGTCGGAGGGGTTCCCGGGGCTTGGGCTCTATAGAGCCTTCCTCCAGAGCGACGATGGCGAGCTCCTCCCTCGGTGCGTGAGGGCCTCCGGGCTCCCTCCCTATCGTGAACAACTTCCATGATGAGTTAGCTCATTCTTTGTCTCATGAAGTTTTTTTTTATTTTGTGAAGCTTGATTGACGACTTGTATGTTTAAGTGGGATATCTTATTTGTATGGACAAAGTAAAAAATTATCATGTTTTGCATGCTTGATTGTATAGATGGTTCGTTTATGTCAATTGTAAGCGGGAGGAGGCCACAGAAGAGCCGGCCACACCAAGAGGGTGCTTGGATCCAAGGGACTTATTTTAGTCTGACTAAAAATAGGGTCCAAAGTAGTCAAATGATTGAGATAGAGCATTTATTGTCAATCTAACCCTGCCATCCATACACCTCTTTGGTTTAGAGTTAGTTCAGGGTTAGAATCTAACTCTAACCTCTAACTGAGTTAGAGTTCTCCTTGTCTCGGTTCATCGCCATCATACTTTCCCCATTCCTGTGTTTTCAGTATCCTGCGAATCAAAGAGGCCCTTTTTTCGGGAAAAATTAAAGAGGCCCTTAGACTGGTTTAGGTCCGGTCATTTTTTATAAATGTGTTATGTCCAAAATTTAATGAACGTGCTCCGGTTTCCACAAAAATAATCTGGTTTCATGTAGTAATTCATTGATTTATTTATTCTTCTGCGGGGAGTTTGCATGTAATTCGTGACGTCTGAAATGTAAAGTACCCCGGCATATGCTCCGAGTCATGCATGCACTACGACCCAGATGCTCTATGTCCCACATGTCGGCGAATGGGAGCACGTGGAAATAGCCTAGGAGTACATATAGGAGGATAAATGCGTGAAAAATATGTATTGTGAAGCATAGCCGCGGTTCGAAAAGTAGACCTAAAGTGATGACAGCTATAGGTCACACGCACCCAACTAGTGGTACTAGACATACGACTAATTTTTCCCTCAAAAAAAAGAGGCACGAGTGCTCAGTACTCCTATTCTATAAACACGAGTCCCATCTGACAAAAGCGTCCGTGCTACAGCTAGCCCTCCTCCCTCATTTCTCTCTTCTACTCTCTAAGAGCATGGTTAATAATATAGCCAGCTGCTGGCTATATGATGTTGCCATGTCACATATAGTCAAGTTTATAGCCAACAAGTACAATAGCTAGATATAAATATGCACATATAGCCAGAATTCGTCGACATGCATTTATTTACTTGCTGGAATCTTTAGAAAGACTTATATTTGGGAACGGAGGGAGTACTATACTAATAAAACATTAAGGCCATGAGGTGATGCAGTGCTGGTTACAGGAGGCAATAAGAAGAGATGCATCCATCGACGATGTCCACCTCCTCGACTCAGGGCGCCGGCCCACCGAACGGCGCCTAAGTAGCAACGGCTTTCGTGGCTAGGTCGATGTGCTTCTAAACAATGGCGTCCAAAGATTCCAGCTGCTGGAAGAAGGCCAACATCTTTCTGTCCTCGCTTGCCTTGTAGTGGCCTATGTAGACGATTTCCTCGTAGACGTGGATGTGCAGGTCGATGGTTTCTTGCATGGCGAGGCGCTGGGCGGCCAGCGCGGCCTCGAGGTGCACATTCTTTGTCGCGACCTCCGGCACCTGCAGGGCCACCAGGGCTTGAAAGAGTTCGTCACCATCTAGGCCGATGAGGGTGGCAGGCAATGAGGAGCCTAGGCGCGCGGACTGGAGCAATACGGCAAGGTCGTCCGCGCTCTTCTTGACGGCGGTGAACTTGCGGATGGAGTTGACCATCATGTCGTCCATGCGAGAGGCGAAGCCGGCGTCGGCGAGGGCTACGATGCCTGCGGTCGCCAGCACCGTCTGGAAGCGCTGCACGGTGCGGGGCCGCAGGCCGGCGCCTTGGATGATTTGGCACAGCCGACTGCCACTCGCGTCCATCGCCTCCATAAGTGCTTGTGGCTTCTGGTCACTTGGTCTTGGATTGGAGTGAGCAGTGTTGCGCAAAGACTCGGGAGTAGATGGATTGGAGTGGTGGGGCGCCTTTATTATATGAGAGTCCAAACTCTGTTGCATTCACATCGTGCTGGCTCTAGTCTGCTTCTCCAATTAATTCCCTCTGCATGTAATTGAGGATGCATCATTGACCGTTCAACGTCTCGGGAACCGCTACCCTCTTCCTCCTTGGCATTCTAGCACCTATGGACCCGTCGAGGACGAGGTGACTATGGTGACTTCGTAAATTTCAAGATGATACTTAGTGCCGTGCGTGTGTGCATTCATAGGGGTGAGTGTATGCGTGTGTATATGAGCGCTTGCGTCTGTACTATGTCAAAAAGACAACAACGTAAATGCGTGTCAAAAAGAGACTAGTCAATATACTCAATATTGTGCACCTCGGAGAGGAAAACGATAGAACTAGTACATATTTATTTATGGTGCAAATTCACTCATTTTGCTCCATATGTACTCCGTCTCGGTGTAGTCTAGTCACTTGTTGAAATCTCTAGAAGGGCAAATACTCCTTTCTGGTTTATAGGGCTATACTAGCAAGTAGTTGTACGTACTAATACAATAGTGGGCTCACATAGCAATTTTGTCTCATGCAAGAGCCTGGCTATATGCGTGCTCCAATGTTCGCAACTGCAACGTTCGGTTTGCGCTTGGCTCTTCGCCTCTTCGAGAAGACGAACAATGATGTTACTACTACTACTTCTATAGTGTCGAATCCACTGCTGCATGTTCGTCCACCGCGAGCGGGATAGATAGCTTGTTGTAGAAGTACTACTAAGCAAAAGCCTGTCCTCATTTGCGAGCAACAGCGCGCATGGGCGAGGGAGAAGGCGTGTAGTAAAATCAAGCTTCTCCTCGTTCTACGAGTTGATGTGACACATCATAGCACTGGCCCCACATGCTTGCCTCTAAACTTGGCTGAAAGACATGCAGTGTACATTATATTTGCTGCAACCTCTAACATTTACCCACCACAAATTAAAATATATGTGGCCGTATGCATCATTCTGATGCAGAGGCCGGGGAGTCCCCCCTTAAAAAAAAACAAATTAAAAAATATATATTCCTGTCTTGACCAGATGAGCGTGCAAACTACAATCACCAGGGTGACAGGTAGGGCCAGAAGACTATTTTAATTTAAAAAAAAACTTTGAGACGGCCACATAGCATGGAGCCGACCCCAACGATTTTAAGCTTACAGGCACGGTACACGCTATCTAGACTACTCTACACATGAAACTGCCACGCGAGCGTCCGGGCTGCGCTTGGCTCTTCGCCTCTTCGGGAAGACGAACAATGATGGTGTACTACTGCACTGGAGGAGTACTACAGTACCCTTCTGGCCATCTGACACCGATTGAACTGCTGCATGTCCACCGCGTGCATGAGGGAGAGCGTGTAGCGAAAGCTTCTCCTAGTCTTGCCAGCCACCACGCTCATGGGCGAGGGAGGGACGCTCCTGTCTTTGCATGTATGACAGGTGGGCCCGACAGGTGTGTGGCCAACCTGTCATACAGCCAAAGGCAGGTGCAGTTAAGTCCGCGAGGGAGAGGATAATCAAACTTCTCATTGATGTATGAGTTGACGCGACACATCAAAGCACTGCACTCGATATATTTAAATAATTTAGGGTTACCGATGCATTAATTACAACGCATGCATGCATGCTGTGACTCTCCTTTTGAAACTTGCATGTGTTGATTTAATGCACCTTGAAGTAGTACTCCCTCCGATTCCTTTTACTCAGCGTATAACTTTTTCTTGTTTTTCTCAGATTAGTCTACGCGTCCGCGTTGGTTTCCATCTATGCCCCCGCTCGATTAGACTAGCCACAGTGGGAGTAACTTCAGCAGTAACATCGAGTCCAACTCAGCAAATTTGCTTATGTGGCTGTGAGTTAATGAGGAGAGAGGTAGTTATAGGAACTTAGCTAGTTACTGTAACATCACATGTCCCAATGCAATATGAGTCTATAACCTAATAAATGAAGCTTTGCATGTTACCATACTTATGTTACTACCCACTATCAAGGTAGTAACATAGTCTAGGGATATGTGTATGTTACTAGTGTATGTTACTCACCATTGTGGCTAGTCTTAGTTTTGCCCCCATTAATCGCGCCAGTTTCCAATGCAGAAAATGGCTACAGACAAACGCATGCAGCGCCGGATGCGGCTTGAACGCCTGGGGAAGCCAACTCAAGCGAAAAGGAAGGAGGACCAGCCAACCATTGCATGCGCATTTACTGTCGATATTTATGCAGCTTACTCATGCGCAGGGGCAAATTTGTCCAGAAAACTCAAACTACTGCCTTCCTTGGTATGCAGGAGGACAGTTATGCACAGAGTATAAAATATGTGACGGTAAAGCTTTGTAATGCCCCGGCCCAAGAGAGAGATGGTTGTGCACAAGGAGGACGAGATCATGGAGACGGAACAGGAACCGGCGAGGGAGCTCACTAAGGTCTCGATGGACCTCACCGTGCTCCACTGCCCCTTGTGCCTCCGCCCCTTGACACCTCCAGTGTATGAGGTTCGAATACACCTCGTCCATTCGGCTGATTGAGCAAGGTGTAGGTTTCTTGATTGATGTGTTGTTCGATTGATTTCTACAGTGCAAGGGAGGGCACCTGGCCTGCGCGGACTACTGCGTCGAGCGCCCCGGGAACCAGCGGCAGTGCCAGAAGTGCGAGCGCGGTGGTGGCTTCAATGTGCAGAACACGGCGGTGGACACCGTCGTTTCGTCGCTGAGGGTGGAGTGCCCGCACGAAGGCTATGGGCTCTACGTCACTTACCACAAGCTCGCCGATCACCAGAGCGTGTGTCCGCTCGCGCCCTGCAAATGCCCCGTGCTTGTCTGCGGCTACGAAGGCCCGCTGTCAGCGCTCTACCACCACATCAGCAACGCGCATCCCATGCCCGTGCACAGGATCCAGTACGGCAAGGTGCTCCAGCTGCAAGTGCCACTGTCGGAGCCACGTCTCTTGCTGTTTGCGGAGGAGGACCGCAGCGCATTTTTCTTGGTCAGCGGCGTGCTCGACATCGACGCGCCTATCGCCGTGTCAGTCGTCTGCATCAGAGCGGGGGCGTCCCCACTACCGCACTACTGGGCCAAGCTGTGGGTGAACGGCCCGCCGAGGGAGCCCAAAGGCATGACCGACGCCGTCGAGGTGGAAATGCAGGTGACAAGCAGCAAGGATCCCAGCGACATCGACGTGTAGGATCTGACCTTCTTGACAGTTCCGCCCAAGCTGCTGGCCGGGGCTAAGCTTGTGTCCCTCCACATTCAGATTGACAAGCTCACGTCCTAAATGTTTTGACAGTGCCTTCTGTTTATCTTAGTAATATGCTAATATAGGGATTACCTTGGTCTACTTTAGCTTAAGAAATGGTGGGTTTCGGTGGCGACGCAGCAATTACTTCGACATCAAATCAGTAATTTCCAACAGTCGAACGGATATTTTGTGCCTGTTGGATATAAAGTTCCTTTGGGTAAGAAGTACTACTTGTCATCAAAATGGATAAAAGGAGATGTATGTAGACGTATTTTAGTTCTAGATACGTCCCTTTTTATCCATTTTGATGACAAGCACTCCCTCCATTCCACAATACATGCCTTCCATTTGTCAAAATATAGATGTATCTAGACATGTTTTAGTATTTAAGTACATCCATGATAGAGCCAATCATATGGTTGAGAACACTATAATTCGTAGCTACAGATGCGTGTGTGACTCCCAGATGCAGAGGCCGGGGGTCATCATCCTCCTTTCAGAGAAAAAACAGACGCGTGTGTGAGAGGACGAGTGCGTGCGTGCACCTCTTCTCTTCCTGTATAACGTACTACTAAACTCAGAGTACAAGTTTTTGTGGGTGGCACAATGGTGCGTGCGAGAAGTCCCAAGAGATAGGTTTAATGCGTCTGAAAAAAGGACTAGCCTAGAGCTCGCCACACGGGTATTTATAAATTTTGAGCTTGCGTCTCGTCACATTCCAAATTACTCCACGCTATACTGCAGACCTGTTCACACCGATCACAACCTAAATGGTTTCCCACTTAGGAGCGTATTAGTACCACGCTATATTGAATTCCAAACCTGTTCACACCGATCACAACCTAAACGGTTTCCCACTTAGGAGCGTATTAGTACTTGGTTATAAATACTAGTATGCCAAGATGACTGCACATTCCTCCTCAACTCCTCATCCACAAAAACAAACAAGTCATTCAGCATCCTTCCCTTGCGTCTGCCATGGCCAGCGTGAGTTCTGGGTCGAGAGATTGCCACCATTGAGAGGCGAGCATGGAAGCGGAAGCACAAGGGATGTCCCGCCTCGCTGCGAGAGCAGCCGACATGTCCCGCCACGCGGAAGTAGCAGCACAGAGGTCCCGCCGCGCCGCTGAAGCAGCACGGAGGTCCCGCCGCGCCGTCGATGCAGCAGACTGGTCCGGCCGCGCCGTGGAAGCAGCAGCGATGTCCCGCCGCGCCGCGGCGGCCTGGGAAAATTTCTTGCGGGCAGGTGACGACTGTTACAGGCGCATGCATGCGATCGTCCATAGCCAGATGGATCAGATCTCCGGCTTGGCGAGGTTGCAGGACGACGTGAAAGCCTAGTTTCAACAGGCTACCATCGTCATCCGACAACTAAGGGAGGGTAATGAGAGGCTCCGGGCCAAGCTCGACCTGCTGAGGGAGAAGATCGTTCGAAGTGCAGACCAGCAGGAGGTGACTAGTGCCTTGTTGAAGAGGACCGGCGTCATCGTCAAGAAACTTATGGACGAGAATGACATGCTCCGCAACGAGTGCCAAAGGCTGGTGGAGGAATCCGTGGATGTTCTCAAGCAGCGTCTTGAGGACACGAAAGCGCTCATCATCGCTCGCCGCAGAGACTAGTTCCCGCGGCCTGTAGTAACGCATCAAGAAAGTAGAGATCAGCGAGCCAGATCCTTGTCTTCCTTCTTCTTTTGCCCTTGTGTATTTCGGGCGTAGCCGCATGTGGCTTTTTTAATTATCTTTCTAATTATGTAAGACAATTAATTGTCCTTATCTTTCTGTGGAAGATCAATGTTGCAAGGCTGGAATGAAGAAAACTCTTGATGTGGCGACCCTGGCATTGCTGTTCTTCTAGTTGCTGCTGGGCTTCCTTCAGTTTCCTGGTTTATTTTGATGTAATAATCGGTTTAGGATGTGGATTGTGTCGTCGGTTGTGAAATGTTGGGTTCTAGCGCGGATGTTTGGCCTTTGTTGGCCTCTTGGGATGTTGCGATTTCAATCTGGTACTCCCTCCGTCTCATAATGTAAGACGTTTTTTAACACTATACTAGTGTCAAAAAGCGTCTTATATTATGGGACAGAGGGAGTAGCTTTTAGTCCTTCGTGTTAGACTGGAGTTGTGCTGAACTTCTCGTGAATTGTGGTGGTTTTCAGTAATGAAAATCGAAAGGGGCAAGCCCTTCTTTGATAAAAAAATCGTCCTTATATATTCATCAGTCTTGTTATAAGTCGCAGTAGATGCTATATAGGTCCGCCGGATCTTACATCAAGATCCGTGCTGTCAGATTTTCTTTTTTCTCTCTTAAATCTCAGTCGAGTGAGACATAGCCACGCCATTAAATAGAGGCTCGGGCGCCATTAATGGAGACATTGGGAGAGAGGTGGATGGCAGATGGAGGTCAAAGGGCTCTCCTCCCGATAAGCACGTGCAGGGGTCTGATCGCACGCCTCTCGTACTCAAATAGCTACCCTGCATGGCGCCTCCTAGCTAATAAAAAATGGGGACGCGTGGCGGCACGTAAATGGTACTAGTAAGTAGAACGCCCACGATTTCAATAATACTTGTGTTTCCGATCGTAACGTGACAGCACTTGTTCCAAAATGACTTTGTTGATTGTTAATGTGTGCGCCTTCGCAAATCGGACTGCAAATTTACCACAACATGTTGGTGCCATGTCATGACACCAAGCCAAGTTTCATTATTTTCATGCGTGTTTTGGATTTATAGGAATTAAAAAACTAAGTTTCTCAATGTTTCCAACCCAGCCACGACGCCCAGAATTTTGAATTTCATTCCCATTTCTTGCATGGAACCTAGAAATTTACCCGAGGACACACATGTGATTTTTCAACCAACTTTGGTGCACTGGAACATGTGCTTGTATTTCAAATTTGAATTATGCACACAAAGGTGACACGTTCCCTCCCAGAACCACGAGCCTTCTTGAGAGAAGCTACGATTTGCAAGAAGCTTATACCAAAATTTGTTCCTATTCGGCCATTTTTTTTACCACAACATGGTACTACCATGACATGACACCATGCCAAGTTTCATGATTTTAAAACCAAGTTTCTCAATGTTCTTGACCGAGCCACGATGCCTAGATGTTTGAATCTTATTCTCATTTTTTGCATGGGAGTAGAAATTCACCCGAGGACACAAATGTGATTTTCAACCAACTTTGGTGCACGGGAGCATGTGCTTGTAGTTCAAATTTGAATTATGCACATTAAATGACCAAAAACTCAATTAATGTGTAAATAAGGCCAAACGAAGCCGGAATAATTCCAAAATTTAACAGGGCACTCATGTAGTTCTATGTTGCCTTTGTAAATAAACTCAAGGGGGAGAACGTATATCGTTTTGCACTCAAAGGTGACACGTTCCCTCTCAGAACCATGAGCCTTCTTGAGAGAAGCTTCGATTTGCAAGAAGCTTATACCAAAATCTGTTCCTATTCGGCCATTTTTTTACCACAACATGGTAGTACCATGACATGACATCCATACCAAGTTTCATGATTTTCAGATGTGTTTTGGATTTACAAGAATTTTAAAACCAAGTTTCTCAATGTTCTCGGCCGAGCCACGATGCCTAGATGTTTTAATTTTATTCTCATTTCTTGCTTGGGACCTAGAAATTCACCAAGGACACAAATGTGATTTTTCAACCAACTTCGGTGCACGAGAGCATGTGCTTGTAGTTCAAATTTGACTTATGCACATTAAATGACCAGAAACTCAATTAATGTATAAAAAATGACAAACGAACCCGGAATAATTCCAAAATTTAACATGGCACTAATGTAGTTCTACGTTGCCTTTCTTAAGAAACTCAAGGGCGGGGGGGGGGGGGCACGTTCCCTCTTAGAACCACGAGCTTCCAAATCGGCCCAATTTTTTACCACAACATGTTAGTGCCATGACATGACACCATGTCAAGTTTCATTACATGAATTTAAAATCTAAGTTTCTCGATGTTCTCGGCAGAGTCATGACGCCCAGATGTTTGAATTTCATTCTCATTTCTTCCATGGAACCTAGAAATTCAACCAAGGACACACATGTGATTTTTCAACCCACTTTGGTGCACTGGAGCATGTGCAAGAAATTCATATTTAGATTATGCACATTAAAAGTCCAGAAACTCAATTAATGTATAAAAAGGCCAAATGAACCCGAAATAATTCCAAAATTTAACAGGGCACTCATATAGTTCTATGTTGCCTCTATAAATAAAATTAGGGGGGCGGCTGCGTATATCATTTTGCACACAAAGGTGACACGTTCCCTCTCGGAACCACGAGGCTTGTTGAGAGAATCTCCGGTTTTGCAAGAGGCTTATACCAAAACTTGTCCCAATTCAGCCAAAAAGAGGGTTTAGATTATCCCGAACATCTCGCTACCTAGACCAATAATGTACTATGACTTGAATTCAACATAAAATGGATACATATATTTGAATTGGAGAGCGTATGGTACATGTAGTTCATAGTGAAATATGATTACTGCTATATGCATGTCTTTTTGTTATCACGATAATATTTAAATTATTGTATAACTTGACAACAATCGTATTCAAATAAGGAAAATTGATTCAAATTTTGTCCATATGGTAGACGACAATATATATGTTCACATGGTGGAGTAAAATGTTCATATATGATGGAAGATCAAAATGTATGACTACATCAATTATAAATCGCAAGGTCACCTAATGATATATTCGAATTCAACATAACGTGGATTCAAAAATTGAAATTCGAGATCATGGTATCTGTAATCATATAAAAAGGGACATTACTCTTTCTTTGGTGGGAATTGATTTGTTTTTTGTTGTTGTTGAGGGAAGTGCGAATCGATTTGGTACTGTGCATGGTAATCATGTTCTCCCGATTTTTTTTTCTTTTTTCTTGTAGTTTTTTCAATGGCATCTGTAGCAATATACTAAAAGGGGACATGACTCTCTTGTGTCTTGTATGATTTTTTTACACGTTAAGTTTGTTCTGCTGAACAAGGAATACGCACCTTGTTATCCCGAAATTTTCAAGCTCGAGTATCTTTTGTCTCACCTGCTTTGAAACTCCCGCTTCTTCAACCCACGCCGCGCCTTGTTATCCTGAAATTTGGACGCGCGCGAGAACTCCCTCCTCATCCGAAATCGCTCCCGCAGCCCAGACACGCGAAATCCCCACTCTACCCCTCAGCCGGAAATGAAGCTCCACGTCGCGGTGTCAAAACCGGTGGGGGTATGCTGGTAACTTACCCTACATTTCGGACAAGCGCGTCCCTAAGCTTGGCTCCCCCTTCGCCCCCTCCCCCCATTCGTACACCGAGGCCACCAAAACCCGTGAAACCCCACGCTCCTCCATCGGCCTCCCGACCGCCGCCCAGCCGGAGACTCTTCCCCTACTACTCGTCCACCGCAACAGCTCGCCGTCCCTCATCCACACCGGATGAGGATCCGTTGTCGATATCGTCATCCCACCGGATCAGCGCCCCGTCCTCCACCTCCAAGGAGCTGCCCCGATGTTCGCCTCGTCTATTGCGTCACCTCAATCCCCACAGCGCCATCTTGACCTGCCCCACCAGAACCACAGCACCCTCACCAATTCCTCCGATGAAGCCGAGGCCAACTCGGCGCCACCAAGCAGGTTCTGCACTCACCGCTACATTTTATCTTTTATTCGATCTCACGGGGCTGCCGATGCTTGATACCGAGCAGACATGGCGTCTCCATCGACGGCGTCGTCGCCGGCCACATCATCCACGGCGTGTCTCCCCCATGTCGTTGCTTCCTCGGCGGTGACTTCCACAACGGCACTAGCTGCAGCTGCTCCGGCTCTCGCTCGCGCTGCGGCTCTGTTCTTGCTGTCGGTCGCGCTGCTGCACTTCTCTTGCTTTTGTTCATGCTTCTGCTCTGCTCTTGCTCTCGCTTGCGCTGCTGCTGCTGCTGCACGACCTCCAACAGCTATAGGAGTTGCTGCTTTAGCACTCGCTCGCGGTGCTACTGCACGACTTGCTCTCTGCTAGTGCGTTCCCTGCTCGAGCGTCTGCTGATTTAGATCACAGCTTCTCTGCTACTAGTGCTCGAACGCCCTAAACATCTATTTCAATGCTCTGTTACTAGTTCAATCAGTTTCAACAGTAAAATCCAGTTTCGACTGTGAACTTCATTTTCTTCAGTTAAGTTCAGGGTCAACAGTACTTATAACATCTGCCGGAGCGGCCGTGGCGCGGCTGATGCGTTTTACATATAACACTTTTTGGTGATGTATTTTACATCATCTATTGCAGATGATATTAGGGTCCCACTTCAGATTAAAGTTGTCTGTCTTGTCATGCTTCAGCCTCGTTGCCGTACACCTTAGCGGAGCTACTCCAACGACGAAACCGTCCATCACAGGGGAGCAGTACCCTTGGCGCCATTTCCAGAGGCCTCGGATCTTCTTCCCCGCCTCCGACAGTCACACCAGCATCATCACCATCCTCCACGTCCAACCCAATGATGCTAAGGTCCACAAGGCTATGCCAAAGAGGTTGTACACTCGTCGCATCATTTTGTTTCTCCATTCCTCTGTTCTTCCAATTCATGTGAGCCAAGCACCCAGGTTGACTGAAATCCTATGTTTCCAAATGCTCTGTTTTGCACGTGCATTCCTATCCTATTCCTGTGTTTTTCCTGTCCCCGCGTTTATAGAATCCTCCAATTCTAAGGAGCCCTTACAGATTTACCTCATTTTCAGATTGGCGTCAAAGAAAACTCTGTGTGTTATGTCCTGCTCCTGCCGTGCCGTCATCCACCCCACCTGAGGTGCACCATCGACAGAAGCGTTCACTGCAGCAGAGATCCCCCCTGCAGACTTTCTTTCACCGCCTCAGATCATCTTCCCCGTTGCCGGCAGCCACCCAACTGCATTACCATCATCGACTGAGCAGATGAACCTGAGGACTAGACAGTTCTGGAAGAGAGGTCGCAGTCTTTCATGTTTGCTTACGTTATACATCGCTTATTATTACCTGCTACTTTATCGTTCAATCTTGAGTTTTGAATTGCCCATGGGTCTCATATCGAGCCAGCAACGAATAGTATCTGTCTACTATCTGGTTCATCTGGGGTCTTCTATGTGGTTCATGTTGGGTGGGCAACAAACAATAGATGATCCATTGTCTATCTTTTTAAACTGAAGCTATAATCTACCTGCTATCATTAGTTTTGGATCCATCCACTCGTTTGCTACCATCAGTCTTGATTTTTGCATGCACCCCTTAGTCCTTACAAAATCTAACTATTTTTTTATTATGCATGTCAGATATTGTACACAATCGTACTGAACATGTAGAGAAAAAGAGAAGACTGTTGCGTGCGAATATAATGTCATGCAGACGCTGCTTCATGGTGGGCGAAGTGCCCCCCCTCTCCTGCATTTCCAGATTGTATTCCAGAGGAAGATAACTGTTCAGATGGAGATTCAGAAGGAGCCGACCATGCCTGTTTACCACCTGAGGTGTTTGCTCTAACCTGACATGCTGATGTTGGTCATATCATGCATATGGCGCCTTGCATTGCTTACATTATACATCTTATATGTCATCAGCTTAGTTTAGATTTGCTTTGTGTGAATGCCACCTGTTTGGTTTCTATATCATACTCCCACCATTCCTAAATATTTGTCTTTTTAGAGATTTCAACAAGTGACTACATACGGAACAAAATGAGTTAATCTACACTCTAAAATATGTCTATATACATCCGTATGTGGTAGTGCATTTGAAATCTCTAAAAAGACAAATATTAGGAACGGAGGGAATATATGGGAATTATGCAATGCCATCTTCTTTAGCCAGGCATCATATACGTGAATCACGCAATGCCATCCTGTTTAGCCAGTCATCGTATATGTGAGTTGTATCGTGCCATATTTTTTCCATAATGTGTTCCATTTGTCAGCAATGTTTATACATTCATCTACTCTTCCTGTGCATCAACCATTTGAGTAGGTCATGGGAAAATCTGGAGTGAAAACAAGGTCTTCTGAGAAGTCAGTGCTACCTGTCGATGCAGATTTCTTGCTGGTTATAGATAGCTCTTCAGAGGAGGATTCAGAGAGAGATGACCAGTCGTATTCCCCCCGAGGTGCATGCTCTAACTTGGCTGGGTTATATTGCTCATATCATGCATATGGTGTCTTGCATTGCCATGCCATGTACTTAGATTAGACATGCTTTGTGTGAATGCCTCCTGTTTGCTTTCTATATTAGATATGTGAATTATGCAATGCCATGTTTTCAGCCAGTTATCATATATGTGAATTATGCACCGCCATGGAGCCAGGCATCATATATGTGAATTATCTCATGCCATCTTATTTTTCATTACGTATTCCATTTGTCGACAATCTGTGTATATTGAACTACTCTTCATGTGTATCAGCCATTTGAGCCGGTTATGGAAAATCTGGAGTGAAAACAAGGTCTTCAGAGCAGGCAATGGTACCTGTTGAAGCATATATCTCGATGGTTACAGGGAGCTCCTCAGAGGAGGATTCAGAGATAGATGACCAGTCCTATATCCTACCTGAGGTGTATGCTCTAAGTTGCAGTGCTTATATTTCTCATATGATGCATATGGTGTCTTGCATTGCTTAGTTTAGACATCATATGCACAATATTGAATTCTATCTGCTTAGTTTAGAGATCATACATGCGAGTGCCAGCTGCTTAGTATATGAATCAATTATGTCAATTATATCATGCCATCATGTATACTTAGACAACATGTATGTGAATTATTTCATCCCAACCTATTTTAGAAAGACATCATATAGTTTTATGTCATCCTGTTTAGGTACTCATCATATGTTGAATTATGCCATTATATCATGTTAAGTTATCCATCATATATCTGCAACTGTGTCATGCTATCATGTTTAGTTAGGCATCATATATGTGAAATTGTGTCATGCTGTCCTGTTTGGTTAGACAACATATATGTGAATTACCACATCTGTCTATCATACAATGTCTGTACGTTCAATTTTTTTCTTCCTTATCAGCCATTTGAATTGGAGGGGGTGATGGCAGTATCTAAGGGAGCAAAAACCCGTTCTTCACAATAGACAGTGCTACCCGTCAATGCAGATAGAACCATGGTTGTACTGGCCCACAAACTAGCCCCACCACACATAATCGAGACTCTTCCAGATTGCACACTTACACCGTTGGGCAGAGAACCAGCTACAACCCATCTAACCGCAACCCCAGCGGATAGTAACCCACTTATAGTTGACAAAGCACCATGTCCACCACAGAGTACCCCCACACAAGCAGTTTGTAAAGCTACTGCAGTGCCCAAAGCACGAAGACCACCACAGCTAACCCAAACTCCATGTTTAAAGCAGAAGAGCAACTGTTCTCAGGTCAGATTCCGTAGCTATGGTCCATACTCCTTTGCTGTTGCATCACTGTATTTACTCATACCAACTACTTTCTAATTTGAAGGATCCAATTGAAACTCCAATGGCGCAACAGGTATGTTTTAAACCTATTTCTTTAACTGGATTGCTGTTCTAACTTCTTGCTCTATGTTGATTTCAGTTTAAGTTGTATGAACAATTATGTTCTCATGTGATGCACATTACAAGTGCTGTCAATGCTGTGTAGTTTCTCACACTTATATTCTGTCTATGCTGCTATGTCTTAAAAATATATGAGTTGAACTGTGTCTCTATCTTGATTAGGGAACATAAACTAGAATGATATGGACAATACAGTGACCATAGTACATAGATATATGTTTGTTTCATGCTGTTATCCTGTCCACCTTACTACTGAACCGGTTTACCAAAATGAGTTTGGTATACTACAAGCTAAACCTATGATGTGTCTGCTTGTTTCTCTTGTAGTATGCAAACAGAATATTGGAGAAGAGCACCCCACTATGCAATGGTAGAGAAAGTAATACATATAAGGTTCAAGATAGTGAGACAACCCTGTTGGTCTCCAAGAAAGGTGATAAAAACGATCTTGTAGACAGTGAGAAAACCCCACAGTCCTGCGTTGATGTAGTGTTCGAGTTACTGGCCAGTACCGCTGGCACAAGCTCTTCGAACTCGCTGCCTGAATCACTTCGGCTTCTTCAGTCTCAGCTACAAGCTGAAAGGCATCAGTCATCTGTGCTGCGGAAAGAAGCTGAAGGACTGAGGAAGTCCGTGCAGAATTCAGATGCATACTTTCTTGTGCAACAACAAGCGCTGGAGGATTTAAGCGTCAAACAAGAGAAAGTTAATAAGCTTGCTAAGCATCTTGCCAGCATTATGGGTACCCAGGATATTGTTTCTTAAACTCTTCTGAAGTGGTTTCAGTTCTGGACTTGTTTTGCTGCGGTGTTTATATGCTGCTGTGTTCCCTATATTTGCACTGCTAGTGAACTTTGATGCCCAGTGGATGTAATATGTGTAATAGCCGTGATAGCCTAGCATAAGTTGCTTGCGTATTTATTTACTTGTTGTCTTGTTTATTTGTTTGCTTGTAATCAGTGCAGTTCTTTTTCCGCGGTTTGCTAGTGGCTGCAATAACCTATTTTTAAAAACTAGGCCACAATAACCATGGGCTAATATTTACTGTAGTGACACTGGGCCTCCTATGGGCCGTAGAAACAGTGGGCCTTCTACGGGCCGTGGAAACAGTAGGCCTTCTACGGGCCGTAGAAACATTGGGCCTTCTATGGGCCGTAGAAACAATGAGCCTTCTACGGGCCCTATCATCAATGGGCCTTATACGGGCTGTATGATCGATTGGCCAAACATGGGCCAATAACAGGCCGCATTATGGCCGTGAACGGGCTAGAGTTGGAATCGTCCGTTCATGGGCCGACCATAAGGGCCATCGTTAATAGGTTGTATTTGATGATGCTATGAAAACGGCCCAATGTATTAATGGACCACAAACGTGCCGACTGTAACCACGGGCTGAATTTGGCCCACAAGCAGAAAATTATAGTAACGGGCCGTAAGTAAACGAATGCTTGAAATGAGCCCAAGAATAAATGGGCTCTGAGAAGGCTGAAAGATAACATGGGCTGGAAACGGGCCAACTGAATAATGGACCATTAATGAGTATAAAGTGATACACTTTTCATTACGGACCAGTTTCACCACGGACCGTTAATGGGTCTAAAGTGATACACTGTTCATTGCGGGCCAGTTTCACCACGGCTGTTAATGGGTCTAAAGTGATACACTATTCATTGCGGGCCAGTTTCACCACGGGCCGTTAATAGGCCAAGAGTTACATAGGGCCTCATATGGGCCGAAAGACGTAATGGGCCATACATGGGCCAGAAGTGAAAACGGGCTGGAATCATATTGGATGGCCCAGATGACGCTACTGGGCCTAATTTGGGTAGGGCGTAACGGGCCTTGGGTTAGCGGGCTGTAAATGGGCTATATGCGAACAGGCCGTTAACAGGCTTTCCATGGGCCAACTCGTCACCTTTTGACCAAGTCAAACAGGCCGGCCTTTTCACAGGAATGGGCCTCTGTTGGGCCGGGCTACGTGTTGACGTATCATAGGCACCTTCTGTCCAATGAGTGGATGACATCTGTCCCAACAATGAGCCGACACGTGTTTCCTCCAGCCAATGACAATTTTACACGTGGAAAATCCCCACTGGTCGGGGCTGTTAACGGGTTATCGGATCCAAAACCCGACCCGGTAGCTTAATGGCGTTCCGTTACGGTGGATGCCATGTGTCGGTCACCCTTTACGGAAGCACTTCTGTGACGCGCGATTTATCGTCATGGAAGTGGACACTTCCGTGATGATAATTTTGGTAATGTCATGGAACACTTCTATGACAGCACAGGTATGACTATCTTGATTCTGTCATAAATTTTTCATGGATGTACATGCATGACAAAAAACATGACCTACTGTGACAAACACGTATCAACACGGAAGTGTATTTTTTTGTAGTGAGTAGTTCACCCTCGGGGCTGAGGGTATGTACCAGTAGCTATGTGTTTGATCTCTCTCTCTGTCGGTGTCAAAACCGGCGGATCTCGGGTAGGGGGTCCCGAACTGTGCGTCTAGGCGGATGGTAACAGGAGACAAGGGACACGATGTTTTACCCAGGTTCGGGCCCTCTTGATGGAGGTAAAACCCTACGTCCTGCTTGATTGATATTGATGATGTGGGTATTACAAGAGTAGATCTACCACGAGATCAAGGAGGCTAAACCCTAGAAGCTAGCCTATGGTATGATTGTTGTTATGTCCTACGGACTAAAGCCATCCGGTTTATATAGACACCGGAGAGGGCTAGGGTTACACAGAGTCGGTTACAATGGTAGGAGATCTACATATCCGTAGAGCCAAGCTTGCCCTCCACGCCAAGGAAAGTCCCATCCGGACACGGGACGAAGTCTTCAATCTTGTATCTTCATAGTCTTGGAGTCCGGCCGATGATGATAGTTCGGCTATCCGGACACCCCCTAGTCTAGGACTCCCTCAGTAGCCCCTGAACCAGGCTTCAATGACGACGAGTCCGGCGCGCATATTGTCTTCAGCATTGCAAGGCGGGTTCCTTCTCCGAATAATTTATAGAAGATTGTGAACACCAGGATAGTGTCCGGCTCTGCAAAATAAATTACACATTCCACCGTAGAGAGAATAATATTTACACAAGTCCAATCTGCTGACGTATTCCGTGGCGTGACATCACTCCACAACCAAGCCTTTACTTGAATCGTTTTTATTATTCCACCTCAGCGCGTTTAGCGAAGCGGTTTCCTTGGCACGTCTTGTCGAAGCAGAGATCGTGTTCCCCTTATCCCGGGATTCTCATCAATACGGACGTGGGTAACCCAACCGCGCCCGTTGCCACGCCCCCTCCATCAAAGGCGAGTTCCAAACGGTCACGGGGACGGCTCTTAGTATTCTCCCTCTTTATAAGGAGACCAAGGCCCATTCCTTTTCTTCAATCCTCAATCAAATCCGCCCCTCGCCCCGAGTTCCAACACCCAGGGCTCCAGATTCGGGCACTTCGGACCTTTGACAATGTCCGGCTCTGACCTACAGGGCCGGTGGATGCCCTCCTCCGTCATGGAAGAGGACGTGCTAAAGCTGAGAGACGCCAGGTACCTAACCTACGAGATTTCGCATAGGTTGCCTGCCCAAGGGCAAGTCATTCCTACTCCTGAGCCTGGCGAGAGTGTCGTGTTCGTGTCTCACCTCCGTCGGGGTTTAGGCTTCCCAATGGATCCCTTCATGAGGGGGCTCCTGTTTTACTATGGGCTGGAATTCCACGACTTGGCTCTGGAGTCTATCCTCCACATCTCATCATTTATTGTCGTCTGCGAAGCCTTCCTCCGCACTACCCCTCACTTTGATTTGTGGCTCAAAACCTTCAATGTGGAGCCGAAGATGATTGAGGGGCGTCAGGCAGAGTGCGGAGGGGAGGTTATAAGCAAGAGGGCCGATGCTCCATGGCCCGAGGGCCCTTTTCAGGAGGAGCTCGGCTTGTGGCAACATGAGTGGTTCTATATCACCGCTCCCAGGGGCAGCAGGCAGAGGCCGCCGCTCGCCTTTCGCTCGGGCCCTCCACAACGGCTGACATCGTGGGTCAACAAAGGGTTCAACTGGGGGCCGTCCAAGGAGGTACCCCTATTGCAGGGTCGGATTCGAGACCTCCAAGAGAGGGTGATCAATCTGGTCGTAGTGATGCAGGTTATGCTGATTCTGCGTCTTCTGCCCTGCAAACGTCGGCCCCTCCGCCTGTGGGAATTCAATCCGGAGGGACCACGAGCTCTCCAACACTTCATGGGTACCAAACCCGTGGAGATGTTCAAACTGTTCTTCGGATCACAAGAAGTGTGTCCGGACTTGATCGAGGACGCTGGCCCAAGCTGCAATCGCCCGGATACTCAAGTAAGTAGCCCTGTGACCGGACATATCATCCATTTATTTGTCATGGATTTGCCTTTTAACCGGCTATCCTTTGAACAGGAGTCGATAGCACAAGCAAAACTGATATGGTGTCCGGCCCCCCTCCCTGAGACCACGCCGGATCCCGTGTTAATCAAAATGTTGGAGGTAGCGCCTTCAGAGGAGGGCGAAGGGGAGAATAGGGAAACTACCACCTCTGTTAAGGAGGCTCTCAGTAAGGGGGGAATCAAGAATCCCTCCCTCCAGGGGGAGAAGAGGACCGCTTCCGAAAACCCGGAGGCCAAAGCCTTGAAGCGGGGAAAGAAATCTGCACCGGAAGGTCCTGTGCCGGGAGGAGTCCCGGCCGCACAGTCTCCCCAAAGGAACCAGCCCTCCAGCGAGCCGTAAGTAGAAAAAAGGGAAGTTTTATAATAAGGGACATCCCTATTTTATTTCTAAGGATAACCGAAGTTTTTACCTTGTAGTTCGGATCTCAGCCCTTCTCAGTAGAGCTCATCCTCGGGGGACCTTCGTCCGGAGATGATGGAGAGCGAAACGCCTCCATTTGCCGCCCCATCAGGCGGGGCGGATGACCCTGAGGTGTCGTCACGGAGGGTCTCCCCAAGTCCGGCGGGGCCTGGGAGTTCGACACCCACTGGAATACGGCCGGTGGAGCTGCAGGGTTTGCTCGAGAGGGCATCTCTCTCAGAAGATCACCGCACATTAATGAGTGCGGTGATTGAAAGGATCTCATCCGCCGAGAGCGGGTTGCATGAGGCCGTCGGAAGTTTACTGACGGGGTTTGAGGTACGCAAAAAATGACATACCTTTTGACAGTTTTGCACATAGAGTGCGCCCTGTATAGATAATAGCCCCTAAGACTCGGTATGTTGTCGAAAGCGACAGCGTGCCGAGGATCATAATCTCAGTTATGAAATGTCGCCTTTCCTATGCAGGTGGCGGAGCGTTCGGTGGCTAGCCGGATTGATAGAGTTGCCGAACTGAAGCGGCAACTCGACGTTGCGGATGCGGACATCGCATTGGTCAATAAACGACTTAACGAGTCGCAAGGTAGGTGGTGTTTCCGCGGTCACCTGGTAAGGGAGCTGACGCCCACTCCTTACAACATGTATGCTTGATGCAGATGGTGCCGCTGTTGTGGAAGACCTTCGGGCGGAGCTTGCTCGAGCCAAGGATGATGAGGACATGACTACCTTGGATATGACCAAAAATATTGCATATATGCATATTTGTCAGGTGATTTCTAGTGCAAACTATTCAATAATCTATTTATGTTATCCAGAACAAAAATACTTCACACACTTTTGTGTTTTGTCTAATTGCAGGTGTATGGGACATTTGTACAATCCACATATGAAGATAAGGAAGAAAGAGATGTTTATTTGCTGTTTCAAAAGTTCTCTCACGTCACTTTTGGCCCAAGAGAAGATAGAGTCCAAGTCTCTCACGTTCTGGATTCAGATTCGGACTGCACAGATATACCTGACTCAAAACGCCAACAACTTTTTCATACGGACTCCAAATTGGGTGATTCTTTTTTTGTTGTAAACTAGATTTCATGCACTTTCCAACACAATTGTATTCACCTTCAAATTCGTCCGGAGCGTTGCGTTATGGACGAAATAATCTGATGCTGCAGGAGAATCCGAGTCAAACTACAAGTCCAAAGGTGTTTCGTCACCTCCACTTGGGCCCATGAGCCTTATACGACCTAGGGTTGGTTTTAGGCTGCCTTGGGACGTTCTCACACCTCCTTTGCTGCTACCCCTTGCTCCTATATAAGTAGATCCATCTAGTAGCTTTTTCCTGGGGATTTGTTTAGTTAGAAGTTAGCCATTGCAACTTCGTGTACTTCGTTTGTGTCCAAAGACCAGACCAAGACCGCTTACGGATCCCCACCTTTATCAGTACTTCATATATATTCGCAATATTCAGATTGCTTTATCATATTCTTGCTTGTTCTTCGATTGCTTGCAAGAATAGACCTTCGTGGTCAGGTTGATCATGCTCCGGCGTGGTCAATAACCTTTCGGAGTTGGTTTAGCGATTGCTAAGGCGCAACATCGTGCATGTTTGTAGTCGGATCATCAAAGTCGTCTCCACCAAATCGATAGTTATCATCATCGAAAGATCGGGACACCCCGCCTCTATCAAGTGGTATCAGTTTTCAGGTTGCTCAGTGAGATTTTCCAGTTATCCCTAGATTTGATTTATTTTCTTATCTATTGTCCAAGAAAAGCCACAAAAAAAGTTAGATCTATTCATCATTTGTCTTAGCCAGTCCAAGCCTTTGCTATTTTCTTTTCATTGTTTGCATTATTGAATTATCAGTTGCATCGTCGTGTCGAGTTGCTGGTCTTAGTGTCTAGTTCCTTTAGAGTTTCGAGTTTTGTTCACATTAGTCACGCCGCCGCTGCATCATTATCCCTTCCGCTGTCCACCATCTCATCCATCAATTTCCACCATGTGCTACGCACTGTTCATTGTCATAATCATAGTTGAGGTCATTCATATCTTCGCCTGATCCAATCTGCATCTTATCTAGTTTGTCTTGGAAAGAGGGAGAAAAAAAGATAGAGAAAAAAAAGAAAAAAAAGGAAATAAGAAAAAGAAAAAGAGAGAGAAGAAAAAGAAAAAAAGTGTGAGAAAAAAAAGAGAGAAGAAAAAAAATTTGGATCTATCTAGAATCAATCTCGTACCTGAATTCGGATTGGAATCTGTTTTGCGCACTGTTCAGTAAAACAGGTGTATCTTCCTCATACAAAGTCCGTTTTGACTCTGTGAGTACTCAAATTGAACCTAGCAACGAGCCGCATCTAAATAGTTACAGAAGCTTTTTCAATATTTTACACCTCAAAATCGGCTTCTAAATAGGTCTTTTTGCCCTCCGAAGTTCGTGAACACAACTTGTTCCAATTTTTCAGGTCAGTTTTAGAATTCTTTGACTCCTCATATCAACTCGGAATTGAGTGATTCTTTTTGCATTGGAAATCTTGAGTTAGTAGCATTCTTTGCAAAAATTTATCAGAAAATTGGCTCAAACTTTTCAAGAGGAAAGTTGGAGAGAGAGAGTTGTTATATATCCTGCTTGGCAGTTGTTTTTCATCATTATCTTCACTTATATCTTGCTGTCAAGAGCTACTTAGTATCCTTAATTGATGCTAGTTATGCTACGCCGTGACCTCATTAGTGTTCTAGGCTCGCGTCTCTAGTCCGGTCTAGCCTAGGACCAGCACAGTACCGTCATTGAGCGTTTATTCAACATTGCATCTTTAAATTGATTATTGCTAATCTTTTGCTACCATATATAGCCAACCCAGCTCCACATATTTCTACACCGTGTATACGTATGCTCCCCTGGCAATCTCTTTACTCAATATTCAGAGTTACTTGACACCGTTGGTTGCCGATCACCGCCTGCTGCATGGTAAGAACTTGTAAGACATTGATATTTGCTTTACTGTGAGCGTTTTACCACCACATCCTAGTAGTTATAGGAACATTATTTTTGGATTTTGTTTCTTGTTCTACTAATCATGACAGGATCCAGAGTCAATTCATGGGCTTTGTCGATCATGGGAGACATGCCACCACCTATGCAAATACCACAACCGTCACGAGAGGTGCACAAACATCCAAATGCACATGATCAGGTTCATGTTTCTATACCACCATTTAATGGCCATTTTAGACCTGCTTTATATATTGAATGGGAGTTAGACATAAATAATATATTTGCTTCCCATAATTTTGATGAACGTAAAAAAGTTACGGTTGCGGTTGGTTCTTTCAGTAGTTATGCTCTAGTTTGGTGGAGTGAATATTGTCGGTTACACCCTGATTATGTACCTAATACTTGAGATGATTTAAAACATGTCATGAGAGATAGATTCGTTGATGTTTATTATACTCGTGGCATGATTAAAAAACTGGAACATTTAAAACAAGGTAGTGACACCATAACAAAATATTATGATGATTTACAAACTACCTTGTTGCACTCATGTTTAGAAGGAAGTGAAGAAGATTTTATGGATAGATTTTGGGGAGGATTAAACCATAATATTCAGGAGATACTAATTCATGAAGTGTGTTATCCTATGGACCATTTGTTTCGTCTTGCTTGCAAAGCTGAACAGGAAATAAAACGACGTGTTGCCCACAAGGAGAACAGGCGCACGGTGCACATTCTAACTGTTGATACAGATGTTTATTCAACTACTAGGCGTACTATGACAACCACATCCGTTGTTGCGAGGACTACATCATCTCCACCATGTGACACATCACCATCGAGAGTGCCTGTATCATCTGAGTTGACTATAAGAGGTAATGACAAAGGTACAGATTTTCCACTTTCACATAAGAATGATGCATGCCTAGTTAACTTTAATACATCATTTGTTGAGCTACCCACTACTTTGATCACACCACCTATTTTAGAGAATTATGTTGATAATTTGACTTTGCCATATGATCAAACAACTGAAATACCAACAATTTTGAGTGCATCCATTGAATTAACTATTGATGCAAAAGAACCAATGTTTAATCATTTTGATATGACCTCTAATCTTAGTGATGATTCTGTGTTGAATGACTTATTGCATGTTTGCTTATTTAAGCATGTTGTAGCATGTAAATTTGATGCAAGTAAGGTTTATTCACCAATGTTGGGATGGTTTAATGATAAACATTGTCAATCTTTTGAAATGAATAAGAGCTTCACTTATATGTGCAAACTGAGTTGCAATATTTTCATGCCTTCTACTTCTTGTGCTAATTTTTTGGCTTTAGGTTTTATGAACTATGCAAGTTACTCATCTATTCACGTGTCATATATGCAAAAATCAAGGGAAGTAAAAATGGATGACATATACATATACAACATGTACACCTTGTCTTTTTTGTTAGCCACATTTCAGATTAAGCAACGCCGAGGACGGCTGTATTTTCAAGAAGGGGAGGATGATGAGGACATGGCTACCTTGGATATGACCAAAAATATTGCATATATGCATATTTGTCTGGTGATTTCTAGTGCAAACTATTCAATAATCTATTTATGTTATCCAGAACAAAAATACTTCACACACTTTTGTGTTTTGTCTAATTGCAGGTGTATGGGACATTTGTACAATCCACATATGAAGATAAGGAAGAAAGAGATGTTTATTTGCTGTTTGAAAAGTTCTCTCACGTCACTTTTGGCCCAAGAGAAGATAGAGTCCAAGTCTCTCACGTTCTGGATTCAGATTCGGACTGCACATATATACCTGACTCAAAACGCCAACAACTTTTTCATACGGACTCCGAATTGGGTGATTCTTTTTTTGTTGGAAACTAGATTTCGTGCACTTTCCAACACAATTGGATTCACCTTCAAATTCGTCCGGAGCGTTGAGTTATGGACGAAACAATCTGATGCTGCAGTAGAATTCGAGTCAAACTACAAGTCCAATGGTGTTACGTCACCTCCACTTGGGCCGATGAGCCTTATACGACCTAGGTTTGGTTTTAGGCTGCCTTGGGACGTTCTCCCACCTCCTTTGCTGCCACCCCTTGCTCCTATATAAGTAGATCCATCTAGTAGCTTTTTCCTGGGGATTTGTTTAGTTAAAAGTTAGCCATTGCAACTTCGTGTACTTCGTTTGTGTCCAAAGACCAGACCAAGACCGCTTACGGATCCCCACCTTTATCAGTACTTCATATATATTCGCAATATTCAGATTGCTTTATCATATTCTTGCTTTTTCTTCGATTGCTTGCAAGAATAGACCTTCGTGGTCAGTTTGATCATGCTCCGGCGTGGTCAATAACCTTTCGGAGTTGGTTTAGCGATTGCTAAGGCACAACGTCGTGCACGTTTGTAGTCGGATCGTCAAAGTCGTCTCCACCAAATCGATAGTTATCATCATCGAAAGATCGGGACACCCCACCTCTATCAAAGGACCAAGCCAGAAAAAGTGATGCGGCTGCCTTGAATGCAGCGGAGGAGTTAAAAGCCGAAAAGGCTGCTCACTGCCGAGGCAGGGAGGAAATGGCCGTAATGGCCGTGAAATTAAAAGATGCTACCGACCGTTATGAGGTTCTTGAAAGAGAGCGCCAAGCGGAGCAGGAGGGCCTGAAGAAGGCCACCGCCGAAGCCAAGGATGCTCGTTCTGCATTGCGGGCTATAAAGGAGGAACTGCGTCAGGCCGGAGACATTGCGGCTGGAAAGCCCTTTCTGTTGCGGAGGAAGTTCACGGATCCGAAGTATGCTCAGTTGAGCCAGTTGTGAAGTGTGGAAGATACTTATCTGGATTTGGCGGCAAGTGCGACGGACGCAGTTGTGCATTTCCGAAGTCAGAAGGATCATGAAATGGAAGAGCTTTTTTGGTCTCAACTCCATAGTCCGGAGCGTCCACTTCTGTTGACCGATCGGTTGGCTGAGTGGGATGAGCTGAATAGATTGTCCGGACTTGCCATGACGGATGTGGTGGCTCATCTGTGGCCGGAAAGGCCCAAGCGGAAGAGTTATTTTGGCTTATTGCAGCAATTCCTTGCGGCAGTGCCGCATATCAAGGCGATGATGCGGTCGGCATGCATAGAGGGTGCACGGATGGCTCTTGCCCGTGTTAAGAAATACTGGGCGGAGATGAATGCCACCGATGTTGCGTCCCGGGGTTCGGACGAGAGCCGATTACCCACCGAGCACTATTTTGAGGAAGTCCTGCAGGGCGCTCGTTTAATAGAGTCGCAGTGCTCGAAAAATGTCGTGTTCAAATGACATGTATGATTTGTGAGATCATATTTATAATGCAACGACTTTTTATACTTGTGCGTTCAAGTATTGAAATATCTCCTGTGCGGCCGTTAATGTATATGTATTTATAACCTGAAAGATGGCAGTCTTTGGCTTCAGCCCCCACGCACATGGTGCGGGGGTGTTTGCAAAAAAAAGTGCATTTTCACACTTAATCCAACATCTTGGTCCTTTGAAGGAGGTGATAGCATAGCAAACTAGGCAACCGGACTATAATGCTTTATTACTTTCACTTAGCCATAGGAGCTCGATGGTGGGGCTACGATATAGCCCCTAGAGGTACCGCACTCTTTGAACTCGGGGCGCATGTGTGCCTGATCGGGAAGCGATCCTTCGTCAAAGCGGAGGAATTCTAAACATTCCGATAGTCGATCGAGTGGTTGACCAGTCTCTCGCTATATCATGACAGTCAGTTTTCGGCTTTCTCTACTGAGGTGCTCGCCCGGCCGAACCGGGGCACAATCGCAGTAGTTCTCCTGGTGCCGCGTTAGCCGATGGAGCGGAACGTAATGCAGCAAAACATAGGAGCCGGGAAAATCCAACATTTGACCAAAGACATGATTCGGAGCTGATGCATATAAGGCCTAACTCGAGACGCCGAACACTCCCTAAGGTATTCGGACTTTATGATAACGGGCAGAACAATGCCCTAAGCCCCTAGTGTCCAAGTACAGGCGAGAACTTCTGACGCGGCCGATGCCAAAACGCCAGCCTCCTCGTCAGTTATGGTAGGAAACCGGGGGGTGAGTATCAACAAGAGACAGTAAGAAAGGTTTACGCAGGGTCTTAATCTGAAAAGAATCCTTGCAACGGGTCCCTACTGCACGTCTGCGCCTGTGTCTCCGTTGTGCTGTATCCTGGACGGGTGTAGCACGTGGTTCATCTGTAAAAGAGAAGAACTTAGTTTGGAAAAAATATCGTGCAAAAAATGTATTTAAAACAGAGTATGATTTGGAAGATGAATAAAATTGAGCTTTATTGGGTCTCATTGTTTATACGGGCAGCCCCTTGTAAGGAGGTATGCGGCTGGGAAGCCCCTTGTTTATTTATGCCGGACTCGCCTAACCGTGTCCGAGGTCTAAATGACCTGTTTTTAGAGGCTTTGATCAGCAAGGTTGGATTAATGTGTGGCTGTCAAGGCAGTCTCACGCTTTCCGTGGTCGAGGAACACTCGGAGTTTCCCTTTAATGAGATTATGCCGCGTGGACCGGGCATTTTGAGTGTAAGAGACGCGTAATGCGGTATTGCGTTAAAGCGAGCGAAAGCTTCGCGTCCCAGTAGTGCTTGATGGCCACTTTTGAATGGGGCAATATGGAAGATTAGCTTTTCGCGAGGGAAGTTGTCAGGTGAACCGAACACAACCTTTAGTAGTACGGAGCCTGTACACTTGGCATAAAGGCCCAGCATCACTCCTTTGAAGGAAGTGTTGCTATGGCGAATTTTGGTAGGGTCTATCCCCATTCTGCGGATGGTGTCCTGGTATAGCAGGTTTATTTTGCTTCCGCCATCCATTAGGACTTGTGTGAATTGTAGTCCGTCGATTATGGGATCCAATATCAAAGCAGTCCCTCCTGCGTTTCGAATACTTCTGGAGTATTCCTGATGGTCGAAAGTAATTGGGTTTGACATCCAATTTCGGGGCTCCGCTTGGGTGGATCGTGCAGCGCGTGTTTTAGTAGTTGCCGCACTATTTATCACATGAAGTGAGTTCACTGTTTTGACTTCTAGTGGGAAAGTCTTCTGTTTTCCGGCCTGCTGCTTGTGGGATTCGTCATCGTCTTCGCTTGGTGTGTCGAGCCCCTTGTGTTCGGCGTTAAGTCGGACGGACTGCTTGAAGACCCAACAATCTCTGTGGGTATGGTTTGCAGGCTTCCCGGGGGTACTGTGGATTTGACATATCCTATCCAAGATTTTGTTTAGGTTGGATAGCTCGTCACTGTTGTCCTTAAGGGGCAGTGTTTTGTTATTCGGCCGAGAGCTTTTGAATCCGGCGTTGACCGCCGTGCTATTTGGGCCGTTTTCCTTATTCCGGCGCTGATCTTTTCTGCGTCGTGATTTCCCATTTCCATCCCTGACCTCGGATGTACTCGGGTTGCTAGTGCTGCATCTTGCTAGCCAGCTATCTTCCCCCGTGCAAAAGCGGGTCATGAGGCTTGTTAGCACGGCCATTGTTCTTGGTTTTTCTTGGCCGAGGTGTCTGGCGAGCCATTCGTCTCGGACGTTATGTTTAAAGGCTGCTAAGGCTTCGGCGTCCGGACAGTCGACTATTTGGTTCTTTTTGGTGAGGAACCTATTCCAGAATTTGTGTGCTGACTCCCCGGGCTGTTGTTATGTGACTTAAATCGTCTGCACCTGAAGGGCGGACATAAGTTCCCTGAAAATTTGCTCGAAACGCATCCTCAAGCTCTTCCCAACTTCTGATGGTATTCTCTGGGAGGCTTTTGAGCCAATGCCGAGCTGGCCCTTTGAGCTTGAGGGGTAGGTATTTTATGGCGTGGAGATCGTCTCCTCTAGCCATATGTATGTGTAGGATATAATCCTCAATCCAGACTCCGGGGTCTGTTGTTCCATCATACGCCTCTATGTTTACGGGCTTGAATCCTGCTGGAAATTCATGATCCAGTACCTCGTTGATGAAACATAGTGGGTGTGTGGCGCCCCTGTATTTAGGTGTGCCGTTATCTTCGAACACTCGACGGGTTGTGTTGCTTCCTGGAGCCTTCTTTTTTGGCCCATAGATGGACCTGACCGGGCCATCCTTTTTGCGAGGATCCTTATTTGGATCGTGTGCCGGATTATGTGCGGCGCCGCTTGCCGCTCTTAGACTGTTATTGGTCGTCTATCCGGCCAGGCGGCCTCTTTCTTTTTTGACTGTGGGGGCTCTACGGCCTCGTCGTCAAATTCGGGCAACAACTTGCGCTTCGGGTAGCTCTTTGCTTGGTGACTATCGTCGTATTTATCTGCGGTCTTGAGTACTTTGCTCCATCTCATTCTGAGTACGTCTTCCGCCGTTTTGAGCTTCCGCTTTTGCTTCTTCAAACTCCTTGCAGTGGCGACGAGCCTTCTATGAAGGTTCTTATGCTCCGGTGATGTGTCCGGTGTGAGATCGTCTGGACTATTGTTTTCGCCGGGAATGGGTTGCTTGTCCACTGGTTCACCCTGCTCTACGGTTGGGTCAGTATGGGTGCCGTTGTTATCGAGGCGGGACTTCGAGCGGCGCTTGCGTCGCCGTTTTTGTTGTTTTTTGGGGGAATTATCCTTCGCCGCGTCTCGTTGTTCCTCGTTATCGCTTCCTTTTGGTGTATCCACCATGTATACGTCGTGAGTTGAGGTGGCTTTCCAGTGCCCAGTAGGCGCTGGTTCTTGGTCGTCTCCGGCATCGTCGTCCATACCGTCAATGTCTTCGGAGTCAAAGTCTAGCATGTCGGTTAAATCATCGACAGTGGCTACTAAGTGGGTGGTGGGTGGGCCTTGAATTTCTTCGTCGTCCGCATCCCAACCGTCCTGACCGTAGTCTGGCCAGGGCTCTCCTGATAACGAGAGATACTTTAGCGAACTCAGGATGTCGCCAAAAGGTGAGTGTTGAAAGATGTCCGCAGCGGTGAACTCCATGATTGGCGCCCAATCGGATTCGATTGAAGGGGCGTGGGAGGTTCGGAGTCCGGCGAGGAGTCTGGCATCTCGGAGTCACGAGCTTCACAAGGGACACGGTCAGTATTCGGCTCTATCGCCGTAGAGGTTGCAGCCCCCGAGGCGGTGTCTAACCACCCGTCCTCGATCTGCATAACCGGCTCCGAATCGAGGGTCAGAGCGGACTCGTGTGCGACCTCCAGGGCACTGTCCGGCAGCAGGGCTAGATCATGCCCATCGTGACAGTGCGACGCGCTCGGCTGTGGCTCGAATCCATCGAAGATCAAGTCTCCGCGGATGTCAGCCGTGAAGTTCAGACTTCCAGATCTGACCTGATGGCTAGGGGCGTAGCTTTCGATCTGCTCCAGATGGCCAAACGAATTGGCCCGCAGTGCAAAGCCGCCGAATACGAAGATCTGTCCAGGGAGAAAAGTCTCACCCTGGACCGCGTCGTTGTTCATGATCGAAGGAGCCATCGAGCCTATCGGTGACGACACAGAGGAACTCTCAATGAAAGCACCAATGTCAGTGTCAAAACCGGCGGATCTCGGGTAGGGGGTCCCGAACTGTGCGTCTAGGCGGATGGTAACAGGAGACAAGGGACACGATGTTTTACCCATGTTCGGGCCCTCTTGATGGAGGTAAAACCCTACGTCCTGCTTGATTGATATTGATGATGTGGGTATTACAAGAGTAGATCTACCACGAGATCAAGGAGGCTAAACCCTAGCAGCTAGCCTATGGTATGATTGTTGTTATGTCCTACGGACAAAAACCACCCGGTTTATATAGACACCGGAGAGGGCTAGGGTTACACAGAGTCAGTTACAATGGTAGGAGATCTACATATCCATAGAGCCAAGCTTGCCCTCCACGCCAAGGAAAGTCCCATCCAGACACGAGACAAAGTCTTCAATCTTGTATCTTCATAGTCTTGGAGTCCGGCCGATGATGATAGTTCGGCTATCCGGACACCCCCTAGTCCAGGACTCCCTCTCTCTCTCTCTCTCTCGTGTTCTTGAGGTGGTACGATCTTGATGTATCGTGAGCTTTGCTATTATAGTTGGATCTTATGATGTTTCTCCCCCTCTACTCTCTTGTGATGGATTAAGTTTTTCCTTTGAAGTTATCTTATCGGATTGAGTCTTTAAGGATTTGAGAACACTAGATGTATGTCTTGCATGTGCTTATCTATGGTGACAATGGGATATCACGTGATTCTGTTGATGTATGTTTTGGTGATCAACTTGCGAGTTATGTAACTTCGTGAACTTATGCGTAGGGGTTGGCACAAGTTTTCATCTTGACTCTCTGGTAGAAACTTTGGGGCACTTTTTGAAGTACTTTGTGTTGGTTTGAATAGTTGAATCTAAGATTGTGTGATGCATATCGTATAATCATACCCATGGATACTTGATGTGACATTGGAGTATCTAGGTGACATTAGGGTTTTGGTTGATTTGTGTCTTAAGGTGTTATTCTAGTATGAACTCTATGATAGATCGAACAGAAAGAATAGCTTCATGTTATTTTATTACGGACTCTTGAATAGATCGATCAGAAATGATAACTTTGAGGTGGTTTCGTACCCTACCATAATCTCTTCGTTTGTTCTCCGCTATTAGTGACTTTGGAGTGACTCTTTGTTGCATGTTGAGGGATAGTTATATGATCCAATTATGTTATTATTGTTGAGAGAACTTGCACTAGTGAAAGTATGAACCCTAGGCCTTGTTTCCTAGCATTGCAATACCGTTTACGCTCACTTTTACCACTTGCTACCTTGCTGCTTTTATATTTTCAGATTACAAAACCTATATCTACCATCCATATTGCACTTGTATCACCATCTCTTCACGGAACTAGTGCACCTATACAATTTACCATTGTATTGGGTGTGTTGGGGACACAAGAGACTCTTTGTTATTTGGTTGCAGGGTTGCTTGAGAGAGACCATCTTCATCCTACGCCTCCCACGGATTGATAAACCTTAGGTCATCCACTTGAGGGAAATTTGCTACTGTTCTACAAACCTCTGCACTTGGAGGCCCAACAACGTCTACAAGAAGAAGCTTGTGTAGTAGACATCAAGCAGTTTCTGGCGCCGTTGCCGGGGAGGTTAGTGCTTGAAGGTATATCTTTAGATCTTGCAATTGAATCTTTTTGTTTCTTGTTTTATCACTAGTTTAGTCTATAAAAGAAAACAAAAAAATATACGGAATTGAGAGTGCCTCATATGCTTCATCTTTTTAATGTCTTCCGTGAAAATGATGGAAAGTAAAATTGTGCTCAAGTACTAGAAGAAGACTTACATAGAATGCTTGGCACAAAATATGTGAATGATGAGCATGATTGCAATGTTGTTAGTATGAATTCCTTGAATATCGATGATGCTAATGATATGCAAAGCCACAAGCTTGAGGAAGCTATGTTTGATGAAGATGATATTTTTAGTCCCCCAAGTTTTGATGAGAAAATTTATTATGATGATAGCATGCCTCCTATTTATGATGATTATATTGATGAAAGTGGGTTTGGAAGAGTGTCAACTTTAGGAAGTAATGATCCCACTATTTTGGAGGGTGTTGAATCTTATTGTGGTAATTATGAAAGTGGATTTGGAGAGGTCATGACTTTATTTAGTGATGAATCAACTATTTTGGACGAGGTTCCAATTGATTATGAGAATAAAGTTGATATCTATGATGATTATTGTGATGACATGTATGCGATAAAGAATAATTATAACCATGAAACTTGTCATCATGATTTTAGTTTTCAATTGGATTATGCCTCACATGATAATTATTCTGTTGAGTTTGCTCCCACTATTATTCATTAGAAGAATTTTTCTTATGTGGGGAGTAGTAAATTTTCTATGCTTCTAGATCATGAAAAGAATGCTTTATGTGATGGTTACATTGTTGAATTCATTCATGATGCTACTGAAAATTATTATGAGGGAGGAACATATGCTTGTAGGAATTGCAATAATATCATGTTTCCTCTCTATGTGCTTAAAGTTTTGAGGTTATGCTTGTTTTGCCTTCCTATGATAGATTGTTCCCATAAGTTGTTTGCTCAGAAAATCCCTATGCATAGGAAGTGGGTTAGACTTAAATGTGCTAGTCATATTCTTCATGATGCCCCCCTTAGGTTTCAATTCTTATCTTTTATGTGAGCATCATTGAAATCATCATGCCTAGCTAGGGGCGTTAAACGTTAGCACTTGTTGGGAGGCAACCCAATTTTATTTCTGTTCCTATTTAGTAATAGATAATTCATCTAGCTTCTGTTTAGATGTGGTTTTATGTTTTAATTAGTGTTTGTGCCAAGTATAACCTTTGGGAAGACTTGGGTGAAGTCTATGCGATCTTGCTGTAAAAAACATAAACCTTTGCGCTCATGAGATTAGCTGCCATTCTTTTTACTGGAGAGTGATTTTAGGTTGATTCTTTTTGCAAATGATTGATAGACAAATTCCTAAGGTCCACGAATTTATTTAAGAATTTTTGGAGTTACATAAGTGGTGATTTATTTTCTTATACTAAAGGAGCTTACAAGTTTTCTGTTGAGTTTTGTGTTGTGAAGTTTTCAAGTTTTGGGTAAAGATTCGACGGACTATGGAATAAGGAGTGGAAATAGCCTAAGATTGGTGATGCCCAAGGCACCCCAAGTTAATATTCAAGGACAACCAAGAGCCTAATCTTGGGGATGCCTCGGATGGCATCCCCTCTTTTGTCTTCGTTCATCGGTAACTTTACTTGGAGCTATATTTTTATTCACCACATGATAGGTGTTCTGCTTGGGGCGTCATTTTATTTTCTTTTGTTTTGCTTGCTGTTTGAATAAAATACTAAGATCTGAAATTATTAAATGTTAGAGAGTCTTCACATAGTTACATAATTAATCAACTAGTCATTGATCTTCACTTATATCTTTTGGAGTAGTTTGTCATTTGCTCTAGTGCTTCACTTATATCCTTTTAGAGCACGACGGTGGTTTTATTTTTAAGAAATAGATGAACTCTCATGCTTCACTTATATTATTTTGAGAGTCTTAAACAACATGGAAATTTGCTTTGGTTATGAATTTAGTCCTAATATGATGGGCATCCAAGAGGGATATAATAAAAACTTTCATATAAAGTGCATTGAATACTATGAGAAGTTTGATTCCTTATGATTGTTTTGAGATATGTTGATGGTGATATTAGAGTCATGCTAGTGAGTAGTTATGAATTTGGGAGATACTTGTGTTAAAGTTTGTGGTTCCCGTAGCATGCACGTATGGTGAACCGTTATGTGATGAAGTTGGAGCATGATTTATTTATTGATTGTCTTTCTTATGAGCGGTGGTCGGGGACGAGCGATGGTCTTTTCCTACCAATCTATCCCCCTAGGAGCATGTGCGTAGTACTTCATTCCGATAACTAATAGATTTTTGCAATATGTGAGTTTGCTACCTCTTGAGCATTGCGTTGGATTTCCCCGAAGAGGAGAGGATGATGCAGCAAAGTAGCGCGAGTATTTCCCTCAGTTTTTGAGAAGGTATCAATCCAGTAGGAGACCACGCACAAGTCCCTCGTACCTACACAAAACGATAGCTACTCGCAACCAACACGATTAGGGGTTGTCAATCCCTTGACGGTCACTTACGAGAGTGAGATCTGATAGAGATGATAAATAATATTTTTGGTATTTTTGATAGATAGATGCAAAGTGAAAAGTAAAAGGCAAAGTAAAAACAAAGCAAGTAATAAAGCGATAGAGATTGATATGATGAGAATAGACTCGGGGGCCATAGGTTTCACTAGTGGCTTCTCTCAAGAGCATAAGTATTCTACGGTGGGTGAACAAATTATTGTTGAGCAATTGACAGAATTGAGCATAGTTATGAGCATATCTAGGTAATGATCATGTATATAGGCATCACATCCGAGACAAGTAGATCGAAACGATTCTGCATCTACTACTATTACTCCACTCATCGACCGCTATCCAACATGCATCTAGAGTATTAAGTTAAAAACAGAGTAACGCCTTAAGCAAGATGACATGATGTATGGGGATAAATTCATGCAATATGATAAAAACCCCATCTTGTTATCCTCGATGGCAACAATACAATACGTGCCTTGCTGCCCCTTCTGTCACTGGGAAAGGACACCTCAAGATTGAACCCAAAGCTAAGCACTTCTCCCATTGCAAGAACTACCAATCTAGTTGGCCAAACCAAACGGATAATTCGAAGAGACTTGCAAAGATAACTCAATCATACATAAAAGAATTCAGAGAAGATTCAAATATTGTTCATAGATAAGCTGGATCATAAACCCACAATTCATCGGTCTCAACAAACACACCGCAAAAAGAAGATTACATCGAATAGATCTCCACGAGAGAGGGGGAGAACATTGTATTGAGATCCAAAAAGAGAGAAGAAGCCATCTAGCTACTAGCTATGGACCCGAAGGTCTGAAGTAAACTACTCACACTTCATCGGAGGGGCTATGGTGTTGATGTAGAAGCCCTCAGTGGTGGATGCCCCCTCCGCCGGAGCTCCGAAACAGGCCCCAAGATGGGATCTCGTGGATACAGAAGGTTTCGGCGGTGGAATTAGGTTTTTGGCTCCTATTCTGATCGTTGTTCTGATCGTTTGGGGATACATAGGTATATATAGGAGGAAGGAGTACATCGGTGGAGCAACAGGGGGGCCACGAGGCAGGGGGCGCGCCCTAGGGGGGGCGCCCCCCACCCTCCTGACCGCCTCTGTTACATCTTGGAGTAGGGTCCAAGTCTCCTAGATCACGTTCGGTGAGAAAATCACGTTCCCGAAGGTTTCATTCCGTTTGGACTCCGTTTGATATTCCGTTTCTTCGAAACACTAAAATAGGCAACAAAACAGCAATTCTGGGTTGGGCCTCCGGTTAATAGGTTCGTCCCAAAAATAATATAAAAGTGGAAAATAAAGCCCAATATAGTCCAAAACAGTAGATAAAGTAGCATGGAGCAATAAAAAATTATAGATACGTTGGAGACGTATCAGGCATCCCAAGCTTAATTCCTGCTTGTCCTCGAGTAGGTAAATGATAAAAAGAGAATTTTTGATGCAGAGTGATACTTTGTCATAATTTCAATGTAAATCTTCTTAATTGTGGCATGAACATTCAGATCCGAAAGATTCAAAAAAAGTTCATATTGACATAAAAATAATAATACTTCAAGCATACTAATCAAAGCAATCATGTCTTCTCAAAATAACATGGCAAAAGAAAGTTCATCCCTACAAAATCATATAGTTAGGCTATGCTTCATTTTCGTCACACAAAGATGTTCCCAACTTCTATACCCCCGGTGACAAGCCAAGCAATTGTTTCATACTTAAATAATCTCAAACTCTTTCAACTTTCACGCAATACATGAGCGTGAGCCATGGATATAGCACTATGGGTGGAATAGAATATGATGATGGGGATTGTGTGGAGAAGACAAAAAGGAGAAAGTCTCACATTGACGAGGATAATCAACGGGTTATGGAGATGCCCATTAATTGATGTCAACATGAGGAGTAGGGATTGCCATGCAACGGATGCACTAGAGCTATGAATGCTCAAAAGAAAACTAGTGGGTGTGCATCCAACTCGATTGCTCATGAAGACCTAGGGCATTTGAGGAAGCCCATCGTAGGAATATACCAGCCAAGTTCTATAATGAAAAATTCCCACTAGTATAAAAAGACAACTTATGAGACTCACTACATGAAGAACAAGGTGCTACTTTGAAGCACAATATATGAGACTCACTACATGAAGAACAAGGTGCTACTTTGAAGCACAAGTGTGGAAAAGAGATAGTAGCATTGCCCCTTTTTTCTCTTTTTTTCTCTTTTTTTCTTTTTTGGGCCTTTATTTTTTTTCTTTTGGCCTTTCTTTTTTTTCTTTTTGGGCAATGCTCTAATAATGATGATCATCACACTTCTATTGATTACAACATAAGGATACAACTCGAAACTTAGAACAAGATATGATTCTATATAAATGCCTCCGGAAGTGTACCGGGATGGTGCAATGAATCAAGAGTGACATGTATGAAAAATAATGCATGGTGGCTTTGCCACAAATACGATGTCAACTACATGATCATGCAATGGAAATATGACAAAAGTAATGTATGTCATGATAATGATGATGGAAGTTGCATGGCAATATATCTCGGAATGGCTATGGAAATGCCATGATAGGTAGGTATGGTGGCTGTTTTGAGGAAGATATAAGGAGGTTTATGTGTGATAGAGTGTATCGTATCACGGGGTTTGGATGCACCGGCAAAATTTGCACCAACTCTCAAGGTGAGAAAGGGCAATGCACGGTACCGAAGAGGCTAGCAAAGGCGGAAAGGTGAGAGTGCGTATAATCCATGGACTCAACATTAGTCAAAAGAACTCATATACTTATTGCAAAAATTTAGAAGTCATCAAAAATCAAGTACTACGCGCATGCTCCTAGGGGGATAGATTGGTAGGAAAATGCCATCGCTCGTCCCCGACCGCCGCTCATAAGGATGCACAAGCCAGGTACACTTCATGTTTCAAATTTGTTACACAACTTTAACCATACGTGCATGCTATGGGACTTGCAAACTTCAATACAAGAATTCTTTGAATTCATAATCACCCAACTAGCACGACTTTGATATTATCACCTCCATATCTCAAAACAATTATCAAGCATCAAACTTATCTTAGTATTCAATTCACTCAAAAGAAAGTTTCACATATCTTGAATACCAAGTACATTAATATTAAGCAAATTACCATGCTATTAACGACTCTCAAAATAATCTAAGTGAAGCATGAGAGATCAATAGTTTCTTTAAAACAAATCCACCACCATGCTCTAAAAGATCTAAGTGAAGTACTAGAGCAAAAATTATCACGCTCAAAAGATATAACTGAAGCACTGTGAGCAAAACTATCAAGCTCAAAAGATATAAGTGAAGCACATAGAGTATTCTAACAAATTCCAATTCATGTATGGCTCTCTCAAAAGGTGTGTACAGCAAGGATGATTGTGGTAAACTAATAAGCAAAGACGCAAATGATACATGACGCTCCAAGCAAAACACATATCATGTGGTGAATAAAAATATAACTCCAAGTAAATTACCGATGGAAGTGGACGAAAGAGGGGATGCCTTCCGGGGCATCCCCAAGCTTTCACTTTTTGGTGTCCTTGGATTATCTTGGGGGTGCCATGGGCATCCCCAAGCTTAGGATCTTGCCACTCCTTGTTCCATAATCCATCAAAAGAATTCACCCAAAACTTGAAAACTTCACAACACAAAACTCAATAGAAATCTCGTGAGCTCCTATAGAGAAAGAAAACAAAAGACTACTTCAAGGTACTGTAATGAACTCATTCTTTATTTATATTGGTGTTAAACCTACTGTGTTCCAACTTCTCTATGGATTATAAACTTTTTTACTAGCCATAGATTCATCAAAATAAGCAAACAACACACGCAAAACAGAATCTGTCAAAAACAGAATAGTCTGTAGCAATCTGTAACTAACGCAAACTTCTGGAACTCTAAAAATCCTACCAAAATAGGAAGTCCTGGAAAATTTGTCTATTGAACAGCATCAAAAAGAATCAACGCAAAAGCACGTTTCTGTGATTTAACAAAATTATATTCGTGCGTGCAAAGTTTCTGTTTTTCAGCAGAATCAAATCAACTATCATCGTAGGTTATCCAATAGGTTCTACTTGGCACAAACACTAATTAAAACATAAAACCACATCCAAAAAGAAGCTAGATGGATTATTTATTCCTAAACAGAAGCAAAAACAAAAAACACAAAATAAAATTGGGTTGCCTCCCAACAAGCGCTATCGTTTAACGCCCCTAGCTAGGCATAAAAGCAAGGATAGATCTAGGTATTGCCATCTTTAATTTTCAGTTTTTTAGCTGAGTCATGCTCAAATCCCGGGGGTTCTTCCCGCTTCCCTTCATATTCGGAAATTTTTAGATCTAAAGAATCCAACCGCTTATTACAAAGAGTAATCAACATATTCATACGGTGAAGATTTCCGCTAACATTTTTAAGAGGCTCAAGAGACTTTTGTAAAAATTTTGTTACTTCACAAATCTTCTCAAACACCTGGGTTTCTTCCTGGGTAGGATGAGATCCTCCCTTTTGGGGTAGTGTTCCCTCTATTACCTCTATACGCGTTGTTTCCAAAACTATTCCTACCAACAAAATTCACATCCATAGATTCATTATTATTCTCAATCAAAGTAGACAAAGGCATATCATTGGGATCAAGAGAAGTATTTTTAGTAGCAAACATCTTCATAAGTTCATCCATCTTTTCACTCAAAACATTGATTTCTTCTATAGCATGCACTTTTTTACTAGAAGATCTTTCGGTGTGCCATTGAGAATAATTAGCCATAATATTATCAACCAATTTGGTAGCATCTCCTAACGTAATTTCCATAAGCGTGCCTCCCGCGGCCGAATCTAAAAGATTTCTAGAAGCAAAATTCAATCCGGCATAAAAATTTGTATGATCATCCATAAATTCAAACCATGAGTAGGGCAATTGTGAAGCATCAATTTCATTCTTTCCCAAGATTGGGCAACATGCTCATGATCAAGTTGTTTAAAATTCATAATATTGTTCCTAAGAGTGTTGATCTTAGCGGGAGGAAAATAGTTAGAGATAAAAGCATCTTTGCATTTGTTCCAAGAATCAATACTATTTTTAGGCAAAGACGAAAACCAAACTTTAGCACGATCTCTAAGTGAAAACGGAAATAACTTCAATTTGACAATATTGTTATCCGTATCTTTCTTCTTTTGCGTATCACACAAATCAAAAAAATTGTTTAGATGAGTAGCGGCATCTTCACTAGGAAGGCTGGTGAATTGATCTTTCATAACAAGATTCAGCAAAGCGGTATTGATTTCACAAGACTCATCATTATTAAGAGGAGAAATCGGAGTACTAAGGAAATCATTATTATTGGTATTCGAGAAATCACACAATTTGGAATTATCTTGCGCCATGGCAACAAGTAATCCAACACACAAGCAAACATAAAGGCAACGGAAAAAGGCAAGCGGGAAAGAGAGGAGGAGATTGGGAAAGAGAGGGCGAATAAAACGGCAAGGGTGAAGTGGGGGAGAGGAAAACGAGAGGCAAATGGCAATTAATGTAATGCGAGAGATAGGGATTGTGATGGGTACTTGGTATGGTTGACTTGCTTGCGTGAGCCTCCCCGGCAACGGCGCTAGAAATTCTTCTTGCTACCTCTTGAGCACTGCGTTGGATTTCCACGAAGAGGAGAGGATGATGTAGCAAAGTAGCGTAAGTATTTCCCTCAGTTTTTGAGAACCAAGGTATCAATCTAGTAGGAAACCACGCACAAGTCCCTCGTACCTACACAAAACGATAGCTACTCGCAACCAAAGCGATTAGGGGTTGTCAATCCCTTCACGGTCACTTACGAGTGTGAGATCTGATAGAGATGATAAATAATATTTTTGGTATTTTTGATAGATAGATGCAAAGTGAAAAGTAAAAGGCAAAGTAAAAACAAAGCAAGTAATAAAGCGATAGAGATTGATATGATGAGAATAGACCCGGGGGCCATAGGTTTCACTAGTGGCTTCTCTCAAGAGCATAAGTATTCTACGGTGGGTGAACAAATTATTGTTGAGCAATTGACAGAATTGAGCATAGTTATGAGGATATCTAGGTAATGATCATGTATATAGGCATCACATCCGAGACAAGTAGATCGAAACGATTCTGCATCTACTACTATTACTCCACTCATCGACCGCTATCCAGCATGCATCTAGAGTATTAAGTTAAAAACAGAGTAACGCCTTAAGCAAGATGACATGATGTAGAGGGATAAATTCATGCAATATGATAAAAACCCATCTTGTTATCCTCGATGGCAACAATACAATACGTGCCTTGCTGCCCTTTCTGTCACTGGGAAAGGACACCGCAAGATTGAACCCAAAGCTAAGCACTTCTCCCATTGCAAGAACTACCAATCTAGTTGGCCAAACCAAACGGATAATTCGAAGAGACTTGCAAACATAACTCAATCTTACATAAAATAATACAGAGAAGATTCACATATTGTTCATAGATAAGATGGATCATAAACCCACAATTCATCGGTCTCAACAAACACACCGCAAAAAGAAGATTACATCGAATAGATCTCCACGAGAGAGGGGGAGAACATTGTATTGAGATCCAAAAAGAGAGAAGAAGCCATCTAGCTACTAGCTATGGACCCGAAGGTCTGAAGTAAACTACTCACACTTCATCGGAGGGGCTATGGTGTTGATGTAGAAGCCCTCGATGGTGGATGCCCCCTCCGGCGGAGCTCCGTAACAGGCCCCAAGATGGGATCTCGTGGATACAGAAGGTTGCGGCAGTGGAATTAGGTTTTTGGCTCCTGTTCTGATCGTTTGGGGATACGTAGGTATATATAGGAGGAAGGAGTACGTCGATGGAGCAACATGGGGGCCATGAGGCAGGGGGGCGAGCCCTGGGAGGCGCCCCCACCTTTGTGACCGCCTCTGTTACGTCTTGGAGTAGGGTCCAAGTCTGCTGGATCACGTTCGGTGAGAAAATCACGTTCCCAAAGGTTTCATTTCGTTTGGACTCTGTTTGATATTCCGTTTCTTCAAAACACTGAAATAGGCAAAAAACAACAATTCTGTGCTGGGCCTCCGTTTAATAGGTTAGTCCCAAAAATAATATAAAAGTGGAAAATAAAGCCCAATATAGTCCAAAACAGTAGATAAAGTAGCATGTAGCAATCAAAAATTATAGATACGTTGGAGACGTATCAGAGTTCTTTATGACTAATGTTGAGTCCATGGATTATACGCACTCTCATCCTTCCACCATTGCTAGCCTCTTGTGCCATGCAACTTTCGCCGGTACCATACACCCACCATTACCTTCCTCAAAACAGCCACCATACCTACCTATTATGGCATTTCCATAGCCATTCCGAGATATATTTCCATGCAACTTTCCACCGTTCTGTTTATTATGACACGCTCCATCATTGTCATATTGCTTTGCATGATCATGTAGTTGACATCGTATTTGTGGCAAAGCCACCGTTCATAATTCTTTCATACATGTCACTCTTGATTCATTGCACATCCCGATACACCGCCAGAGGCATTCACATAGAGTCATATTTTGTTCTAAGTATCAAGTTGTAAGTAAATAAAAGTGGGATGGTCATCATTATTAGAGCATTGTCCCATGTGAGGAAAGGATGATGGAGACTATGATTCCCCCACAAGTTAGGATGAGACTCCGGACAAAAAAAAAGAGAAAAAAGAGGCCATAAAAAAAGGAGAGAAGGCCCAAAAAAATGAGAGAAAAAGAGAGAAGGGGCAATGCTACTATCCTTTTTCCACACTTGTGCTTCAAAGTAGCACCATGATCTTTATGATAGAGAGTCTCTTATGTTGTCACTTTCATATACTAGTGGGAATCTTTCATTATAGAACTTGGCTTGCATATTCCAATGATGGGCTTCCTCAAAATACCCTAGGTCTTCGTGAGCAAGCAAGTTGGATGCACACCCACTTAGTTTCTTTTGTTGAGCTTTCATACACTTATAGCTCTAGTGCATTCGTTGCATGGCAATCCCTACTCACTTACATTGATATCTATTGATGGGCATCACCATAGTCCGTTAATACGCCTAGTTGATGTGAGGCTATCTTCTCCTTTTTGTCTTCTCCACAACCACCATTCTATTCCACCTATAGTGCTATGTCCATGGCTCGCGCTCATGTATTGCGTGAAAATTGAAAAAGTTTGAGAACATCAAAAGTATGAAACAATTGCTTGGCTTGTCATCGGGGTTGTGCATGATTTAAATATTTTGTGTGATGAAGATAGAGCATAGCCAAACTATATGATTTTGTAGGGATAGCTTGCTTTGGCCATGTTATTTTGAGAAAACATGATTGCATTCTTAGTATGCTTGAAGTATTATTGTTTTCATGTCAATTTTAAACTTTTATCTTGACTCTTATGGATCTAAATATTCTTGCCACAATAAAGAAGATTACATTGATAAATATGTTAGGTAGCATTCCACATCAAAAATTCTGTTTTTATCATTTACCTACTCGAGGACGAGCATGAATTAAGCTTGGGGATGCTTGATACGTCTCCGACGTATCTATAATTTTTGATTGTTCCATGCTATTATATTATCCATCAAGGAAGTTTTATATGCATTTATATGCTATTTTATATGATTTTTGGGACTAACCTATTAACCTAGAGCCTAGTGCCAGTTTCTGTTTTTTCCTTGTTTTTGAGTATCGCATAAAAGGAAAACCAAACGGAGTCTAATTGACCTGAAATTTGACGGAGATTATTTTTGGACCAGAAGAAGCCGATGGAGCATCGGAGATGGGTCAGAAGAGTCCCGAGGCACCCACGAGGGTGGGGGGCGCGACCCCCTACCTCGTGGCCGCCTCGGAGACTCCCCTGACTTGTTCTTGACGCCAAAACCTCTTATATATACAGAAACCTCCAGAAAATAACCTAAATCGGGAGTTCCGCCGCCGCAAGCCTCTGTAGCCACCAAAAACCAATCGGAACCCTGTTCCGGCACCCTGCCGGAGGGGGAAATCCCTCTCCGATGGCCATCTTCATCATCTCGCTCTCCATGATGAGGAGGGAGTAGTTCACCCTCAGGGCTGAGGGTATGTACAGTAGCTATGTGTTTGATCTCTCTCTCTCTCTCGTGTTCTTGAGGTGGTACGATCTTGACGTATCGCGAGCTTTGCTATTATAGTTGGATCTTATGATGTTTCTCCCCCTCTACTCTCTTGTGATGGATTGCGTTTTCCCTTTGAAGTTATCTTATCAAATTGAGTCTTTAAGGATTTGAGAACACTTGATGTATATCTTGCATGTGCTTATCTGTGGTGACAATGGGATATCACGTGATTCACTTGATGTATGTTTTGGTGATCAACTTGCGAGTTCCATAACTTCGTGAACTTAGGCATAGGGGTTGCACTACAAAAAAAAATACACTTACGTGATGATAAATGTTTGTCACAGTAGGTCGCGTTTTTTGTCATGCATGTACATCCATGACGATTTTATGACAGAATCAAGATAGTCATACTTGTGCTGTCGTAGAAGTGTTCCATGACATTAACAAAATTATCATCATGGAAGTGTCCACTTCCATGATGATAAATCGCACGTCACAGAAGTGCTTTCATCAAGGGTGACCGACACGTGGCATCAACCGTAACGGAACGCCGTTAAGCTACCGGGTCCGGTTTTGGATCCGATAACCCATTAACAACCCTGACCAATGGGGATTTTCCACGTGTAAAATCATCATTGGCTGGAGGAAACATGTGTCGGCTCATTGTTGGGACAGATGTCATCCACTCATTGGACCCAAGGCGCCTATGATACGTCGACACGTGGCACGACCCACAGAGGCAAATTCTTGTTAAAAGGCCGGCCCTTTTGACTTGGTAAAAAGGTGGCGGACCGGCCCACAGAAAGCCTGTTAATGGCATGTTCTCATATAGCCCATTTACAGCCCGCTAACTCACGGCCCGTTACGGCCTAACGGTATTAGGCTCAGTAGCGTCATCTGGGACGTCCAATATGATTCCAGCCTGTTGTAACTTCCGGCCCATGTATGGCACATGACTTCTTTTGGCCCATATGAGTCCCTTTGTAACTCTTGGCCCATTAACGGCCCGTGGACAAACCGGCCCGTAACAAACAGTGTACCACTTTATACCCATTAGCAGCCCATTATTCCATTGGGTCGTTTCCAACCCATGTTACCTTTCGGCCTTCTCAGGGCCCATCTATTATTGGGCTCATTTCTAGCATTAGGTTACTTACGGCCCGTTACTGGCCTTTTCTGCTTGTGGGCGAAATTCAGCCCATGGATACAGTCGGCCCATTTGTGGCCCGTTAATCTGTTGGGCCATTTTCATAGCATCATCAAATACGGCCTATTAACGGCCCGTTATGGTCAGCCCATAAAACGTACGTTTTGCACTCTAGCCCGTTTATGGCCCATTATACGACCCGTACAAGGCCCATAGATGAGACGGCCCATAGAAGGCCCATGGATCCTACGGGACGTAGAAGGCCCATTGATCCGACAACCCATTGAAGGCCCATAGATGAGACGGCCCATAGAAGGCCCATGGATCCTATGGGACATAGAAGGCCCATTGATCCGACGGCCCATTGAAGGCCCATGGATCCGACGGTCCATAGAAGGCCCATGGATCTGACGGCCCATAGAAGGCCATGGATCATTCGTCCCGTAGATGGCCCATGGAACGTACGGCCCGTGGAGGGCCATGGTCACTACAACGTTTGGGCGAGTTGGCCCCCGTTTGAATGATATAGCATATTCAAAGAATTATCCTACTCTATACTATCACCTCTAGAAGACATACACTATACAACAAACAGACCAAGGCATAGAAACGTAGAATAATCCTACACTCTACAATAAAGAAACTACAGCCGATTATACCCACTGGGCATTATGGTTCGGCACCGGCGATAATAAAGCATACACAAATAGCAAATTACATACACTGGGCAAATAAAGCTCATACATCATGGATGCGCATCAACTTAACTCCATTGAACTATAATCTCTTCAGAAAATAGGATTGGTCAGATTCAGATAGCACAAATTTCAGTCTGCAAAATCTCCAATTCCTTCGTGGTTACCTCAATGTCTTGTTTCATTTTTTTGACTCCTGCATCTAATACCTGCATGTCCAGTCTCAACTTGTTGATTGTACGTTGAGAATCATGTACACGTTGTCTGGCCACCTATAGTTGATGCTCGAGAACATCAGCACATTCCAATTCCAATCCATAATCATTTGGTAACGGCCAGGCCGCACTGCTCGCAGATCTTTGTGTTGATGTCACTTCATCCTGAAATGTTTTTGTAAGTACACATGACTAGGGAAAAATATAGTTAAAATAGTGAAGCGAGCAAGACAGACTATTTTGTAGTACATGGCAAAACAGGACTAACAATAATGTTACACGTCATGAAGCATAAGTAGGTGATATTTTAAAAATTATAAAAATGGTAGTCTGTGCAGCCTGCATACAGAAATCTCTCTTAGCTCACCAGAGAAGCATGATGTTGGGGCACAATCCAAAACACAGACAAGTTACAAATTTAGACAGCATGTTGCGTATAAGTAAGCAAGAAGTTGGCCAGCTCAATTAAAGTGTTAGGGAGCATAATGAACAGCAGAGGGTTTCATACAAACATACTACAGGAAGCAAAACTATGCAATCATTAGCCTATTATAAACTAGATTGTGAGACTCATGCAATAATAGTTGGTTAATAGACTTCAAAGTTCAGCCACACTTCGGTGGAGTAATTAAATGGAAAGGCCTTTAATTATGTCAACTAATAGTTATGCAAGTACCCAACATCAGGCATCATTCTTTGGGCATCTCATTAACTGAGGACAAATAAAGCAACTGAAAAGAGCAAATTAACTATGCCTGAAACAAACAAGGAATTGAACTATTGAGTTGGATACAGTGACTTACCTTAACAGGTTGAAGAGGCTCAGAGCAGCTCCTACTTCTCTTGCAAGGCTCCTTCCTAACATCTCGTACTTGCAAATTCTCAATCTTATCTTCATTGCACCCCCTCTGCAAGGTGACACAAACTAGTTACTCGTCTCCTTGGAAGATAAATATGCATACTTTCCAGTCTGTGAACACAAAAGGATGAGATTATAACAAAACAACACCACATAATGAAACATGCCGCATCTCTTGCACTTGCACACAATGAAATGAGCATTTACTATGTCTGCACTATGTAAAAACTAGGCATACCTTCGAACTGGATCTCCAGGTACTCTTGGAGAGCTTACTTTAGTGTACAACCAAACCTTTATGTCACCTATGAGTTAGACAAGGCCCCACTACAACAGCCCTTAGTGTTTAAATCGTTGACAAGCTCTGTTAGAGTGTTAGGTCGAGAACAACAAGTAATCAAAGCAAACAGTCCTAGTATGGCTAGCTGATGCAAACAAGCAATTGAACAGACGTGTGAGCAAATCTTACATATCAAGAAAAGAAGCAAAGAAGGAGGCTTAAAGACCATCACTTGACTGACCAGATTTAAGGGGCATTTAAACATCATGTGCAACATAAGAACTAATATAAACAGTACATATTCCATATTCTACAATGGAATGCACATGTATTAGGTTATGCTATGTATGATGATGCCTAAATGTACACTATACCAGGCAGGAGTGATTCATCATTGCACACACAATTGAATTGCAGATTAAGGGCCAGTTCAATTCCGCCTTTTCAGGGCTTATTGTCAAAATAAGCCATAAATGTAAAGAAGTCATTTTTGAGTTATGGGCTTGGGCTTAACTAATTTCGCTTTGGAGGGGGGTGTTTCGGGTAGAACCTCACTAAAAATTGAAGAGAAGGGGAATAGTGAAATGACTTTGTTGTCTGCCTATATTACAATCAAAATGCAACTGCTGACGCTCGTGTCACACCTAACCCTAAAGTAAAAACAAACACACAAGCGTTCATTGCCCTGCCCGCTTGCATCTCCTCTCCCCTTTCCCTCTACCTCGATCCCCTGCCTGCAGCACTAGAGTTCCTCCAGCGAGCCGTCGCCACTGGTCCCATCTGGCTTGGTCCTCGATGATGCTCTATCCAGCTAGGCTACATGGCCGGCGGGTAGGGGAAAATCTCCCTGGCTGCTCCTCCCTCTGGCGCCGCCCCTCATTCTCATGGTCTCCAGCAGCTGCTCCACTGTGGTTCGTCCAACGCACTACTCCGGCGGGTGCTACAGAACTACGGCTGATGCCACACTACGGCAGAAGGCACCTTATTCCCCCTCCCCTCCTCCCAGGACGTGGCCTTGAGGTGCTGTTAAAGAATGAGCTCATCCAACAAGGTGAGGATCTCCTCTGATTTTTTGCCAAATTTTCATTCTAAATCACTATACGATGAATTGCTATGAGCTGCTTCTGCTACTGCTATATGATGCATTGCTATGAGCTGCTCCTGCTGTTGCTATATGATGAATTGCTATGAGCAGCTGCTGCTATATGATGAATTGCTATGAGCTTCTGCTGCTGCTATATGATGAATTGCTATGAGCTGTTGTTGCTGCTATATGATGAGTTCCTATAAGCTGCTCCTGCTGATGCTATATGATGAATTGCTATGAGCTGCTCCTACTACTGCTATATGATGAATTGCTATGAGTTGCTCTTGCTGCTGCTATATGATGAATTGCTATGAGTTGCTGCTGGTATATAATGAATTGCACACTGCTACTGATGTATGATGAGTTGCTATGAGTTGTTGTTGCTGCTATATGATGCTTTCAGGTGGTGCTGCTATATGATAATAACCAGCCACTTGGACCATCGAATTTCAATAAATAATTGTTCTTCATTTAAATGTGGGTCATGCCTTCTTCGTTTAAATTAGCCAATGGGATCTCTATGGAAAACATTGACCAGTGTAGATTGTGCCAAGTAGATGGTATCTTTGTATTTGCATTTTGAGCAAATAGTGATGGTCTATTTTCCTATTATATTAATTACTTCATTGGGTTCAATTTGTGATGTTTGCAAGTCAAATTAATTTTCATATGGGCAGCAAAATGAAAAAAATATAATGCAATCTAGACTTTTCACTGATCATACCAAAGATAAGCTGAAAACACAATGAAAAGAACTGGTTGGCTTATTGCATGGAGCTTATATTCACAGGTGCTTATTTTCTTAGGATAACTCATAATAACTGTCCCTAAGAAACTTGGGCAATGGAACTGACATACAAATAACATGTCACGATGATTGCAATGAAGGAGTGACGTACCATAGCACACTGTATAGGCTCACCGCTACCTCTCCTTTTTTGCGATGTTCCATGAAATTGCCACATACATCTTGTACTTTTTCATTGTGTAACCCTATCTGCAAGTTGACACGGCTAATTTCAGACATCTCTACATGATAATACATTGCATATCCCTTGTGCATATTTAAACCACCAATTAATGACTATGTGCGTAGCATAAACTAGCCATGACTCTGTGTGCTGGACTAGCAGGCACTCTAAGGGAGCCTAATGTAGTGCACTAGAATTCCTACATGCCACCTACGATTTTGTGTAATGTACTGCCTCTATTCCTAAATATATATCTTTGTAGAGATTCCACTACGGACCACATACAAATGTATATAGATGCATTTTCGAGTGTAGATTCACTCATTTTGCTCCGTATGTAGCCTATAGTGGAATCTCTAGAAAGACTTATATTTAGGAACGGAGGTACGAGGTAGTATCATGTATGACATCTACATATCTAATTTAGCAGCCAGTAGTAGAAATCATTGTCTGCACAAAGGGATTACTGGTCGAAAATCCTAGCAAAGCACACTGGCAGGCACAGAACAATACAAGAGAGAGAGAGATGCACTTACAAGATCATAGCAATGCCTCAGTCCAGGATCTTGGTTGGCCAAGCTGTTAGATCCAGAAGAAACATCGTCCGTGTAGTTTTTGCCAGCTGCATAACAGGTAACAGCGACCTGTTAGTATATTTGAAGTACATCGGGCAGGTGATGCTGGACGGGTTTAAAGGTGACAAGTACCTAGGCCGTGGCGGGTGCTTGGCATCTTGCCAGACGGTGGGAATCAGGTTAGAAACATCAAGCGTGTGACGCTGCACTGGCTGTCGAGCTCCGGTAAGGAGATCTAGAACCGTCGAGTAGGGTGTTTGTGGAGCGGCTCCGGTAGGGTGGACTATGGTGTGGGCGAAGCGGATCTGTGGCCGTGGACGAGTGCGTAGGTGAAGTTGCTTCGATGGTTGGGTTAAGGATGGTGTCGACGATGCGGATCTGCGGCCATGGATGGGGCGTCAGAAGCTACTCCGGTGGTTGGGTTAAGGATGGTGTCGACGATGCGGATCTGCGGCCGTGGACAGGGCGTCAGAAGCTGCTCCGGCAGGTTGGGTTAAGGATGGTGTCGATGATGTGGATCTGCGGCCGTGGACGGGGCGTCAGAAGCTGCTCCGGTAGGTTGGATGAGGGTTTGAGGAAGCGGATCTGAGGCCGTGGACTTGTGAGTTGGCAAAGCAGCCCCGGTAGGGTTGAGAATGGTATAGGCGAAGCCACTCCAGTAGGATTGATGATGGTGTCGGCGAAGCGGCTCCGGTAGGGTTGAGGAAGGTGTCGGCGAAGAGGATCAGAGGCCGTCGACAGGGGCGTCGGTGGGGCGGCTCCGGGGGGTGTGGACGAAGCGTCTCCGGCGGGGAGTACAAATGAGCCACTGCAGATGCGCAGTGGTTGACGAGAGTACCGGTGAAGCAGATCCGGCACCGTGGACAAGGCCGACACTGAATGGGTTATGGTACAATGGTGGATGAGCAGTCTATTTGTTTCTAGGAGAGGTGGGAGGGGTAGATGCGGCTGCAGAAGCAGATCCGGCGAGGTGGACTGCTACGTCTTGAGCTTGCGTTGGTTTTCCTTCAAGAGGAAAGGGTGATGCAGCAATAGTAGCATAAGTATTTCCCTCAGTTTTTGAGAACCAAGGTATCAATCCAGTAGGAGGCTCCTCAAAAGTCCCACACGCCTACACAAACAAACAAAGAACTCACAACCAACGCAATAAAAGGGTTGCCAATCCCTTCACGGCCACTTGCGAAAGTGATATCTGATAGAGATAGTATGATAAGATAAATATATTTTTGGTATTTTATAATATAGATGCAAAAATTAAAGATGCAAACAAAAGTAAATTGGAAGCAAATATGATAAGAGATAGACCCGGGGGCCATAGGTTTCACTAGTGGCTTCTCTCAAGATAGCATAAGTATTACAGTGGGTGAACAAATTACTATCGAGCAATTGATAGAAAAGAGAATAATTATGAGATTATCTAGGCATGATCATGTATATAGGCATCACGTCCGCAACAAGTAGACCGACTCCTGCCTGCATCTACTAATATTACTCCACACATTGATCGACTCCTGCCTGCATCTAGAGTATTAAGTTCATAAAGAACAAAGTAACGCATTAAGCAAGATGACATGATGTAGAGGAATAAACTCAAGCAATATGATATAAACCCCATCTTTTTATCCTCGATGGCAACAATACAATACGTGCCTTGCAACCCTTTCTATCACTGGGAAAGGACACCGCAAGATTGAACCCAAAGCTAAGCACTTCTCCCATGGCAAGAAAGATCAATCTAGTAGGCCAAACCAAACTGATAATTTGAAGAGACTTGCAAAGATAACTCAATCATACATAAAAGAATTCAGAGGAGATTCAAATATTTCTCATAGATAAACTTGATCATAAACCCACAATTCATCGGATCTCGACAAACACACCGCAAAAAGAGTTTACATCGAATAGATCTCCACAAGAGAGGGGGAGAACATTGTATTGAGATCCAAAAAGAGAGAAGAAGCCATCTAGCTAATAACTATGGACCCGAAGGTCTGTGTAAACTACTCACAACTCATCGGAGGGGCTATGGTGTTGATGTAGAAGCCCTCCATGGTCGATTCCCCCTCCGGCGGAGCGTCGATGAAGGCTCCAACATGGGATCTCACGGATACAGAAGGTTACTGTGGTGGAAATTGTGTTTCGTTGGCTCCCCGGATGTTTTCGGGGTACGTAGGCTTATATAGGAGGAAGAAGTACGTCGGTGGCTGCCCGAGGGGCCCACGAGACAGGGGGCGCGCCCTGTAGGGGTGGGCGCGCCCAACCCTCTCGTGGCCGCCTCGGCTGCTTCTTGACTTGCACTCCAAGTCCTCTGGACCACGTTCGTTCCAAAAATCACGCTCCCGAAGGTTTCATTCCATTTGGACTCCGTTTGATATTCCTTTTCTTCGAAATACTGAAATAGGCAAAAAAAACAATACGGGTTGGGCCTCCGGTTAGTAGGTTAGTCCCAAAAATGATATAAATGTGTAAAATAAAGCCCATAAACATCCAAAAGGGGTAATATAATAGCATAAAACAATAAAAAATTATAGATACGTTGGAGACGTATCATGGACGCCGCTGGCAGTGAATGGGCTATGGTACGCCGGTGGATGAGCAGTCTAGGGTTTCGAGAGGGGAGGGGAGAAATTCCAATGAAGTACGGACGGCGTGATGTAAGATGCTTTGGTGCTGTGGAGTTAGTCGTTTTTGCGGGAGGGGGAGAGGAAATGGGGGTGCCGTGTAGTGGGGGGAACCGGAAGTTACCAAAGCAGCACCGACCTATTATGTAGATGAGGGTGGTATTGTAACTGTTGGACTCCGTGCACCAAGGACAAAAGGGGAATTTCGCATGCTAAAGACTAAGGTGGTGGAAATTTTAGAAGGAGGCGGGAGATTTTGCCGCCTGTGGGATCGTTCGTATCCAGTTTCAACTAATTTTGGACCGTGCTAGCGGGAAGGTCATGCTAGACTGTGTACACGGGGCACGCGTCAGCAGTTAATAACTGGTGTGAAGTCCACCCCAGAAAAAATATAATAACTCGGGATGATGCACCGATAACTTGGACGTTCACACGGGCGCGGCCGATCGTACGGGCGTAGTGGCGCGTTCACAAAAAAGGGATCAAACGCTCAGCCTATGTATTTCTCGTGTAAATAGATAATTTAGTGCCATTGGTTATTTACTTTAAACATAATGCATTGACGTGTTAGTGTAGAGGCGCACAAAAAGAAAAGGATATTGTAGTCCGCTACTTAAAAGTGTTACCTCATATGATTACATAGCCTCCATTTCATAAATTGCGTACCCGTTGAATTCATATATGAATATTGCATCTATTACTTCATAATACAACCTTAAATCATCCAAGACTAATGAATTTGAATGCAAGAGTAACAATGGTGCATGTACCTAATAGCTACATTGGTTGTTTGAAGAAACATCACTGTAACTTTGGCATGCACAACTGAAAAGGTTTATTTAAATAGAAAAAATGTGATATATGAGTGTCCAATATTTATAGCATTGAATCGATATTGTACCTTTGGCCACGATACGAAGTAGATATTGATTTATGTTCAAGCGATGCACATCCACGATTGCTAGATCGTGATACGTGAATGAATTGTGCAATCTCTCTCACACGCATACATATCTCATTTCCCTCTGGGAAGCGAAATCACACACGCGCACTTCGTGTATTTCTCTCCCTCCGTCAAGGTTAGAATTCGTCTTTCTACCCCGTCCTACAAGTCTCTCACACAGAAACACACACGCTCTCTCCATCTAACATGCCCACCCCTTTAATTCCGCCCACCCACAACCACTAATGTCTCAAAGTATAATAATGTCTCTCACACATATGCCTAAGGTTAACTCGAGTTCCGGAACCATATGAATAAATGCAATGGGATTCCAGCAGAGCACCTTTTGTTTTGATCTCTCTCTCTCTCTCTCTCTCTCTCTCACACACACACACACACACACACACACACGTGCGCGCTCGCTTCATTTTTTCGGCACTTGCATGCACACCGTTTGTTTATCTTCGTGATGCTTTAAGTATGCCTCGCACAAATGATATCTACCTATCCCTTAATATAGCTAGATATGTGTCACACAAACTCCTTTTCCCTACTAGCAAGATGCCCATGCGTTGCACGGAACATCAAGATGCATTTGTATGAGTAGTTTATCTTGTGGGAGAAAAGGATGAACGAGGGAATGCCTTATTTGCAAATGCAGAGAGGGGTGTGGGTATCTTTTTGCAAAATTGCCATAGTTTCCTTCCTATCCGTCGGATATAAATCGGATGGCCTATATTGCAGGATGGCAGGAACACCATCATCACCAACTCTGTTTTTTATAAGAGTAGAGATAGAGATATGTGAGTGTCACTGCCCCCCCCCCCACACACCCAGACACACACACACGCTTCCCAACACCGAAGGAGTAGGGTGACACCTCGATCTTGATACTAATCCATCGACTGGCTTCTCTCTCAAACACACCCACACCCACACACACACACACTACCCGACACCGAAGGAGTAGGGCGGAACCTCGATCTTGATAGTAATCTATCTACTCCTCTTTCAAACACACACACATACACACACACTCGCTAGTTGTGCCTCTGTGCCTACCGCGCACACTCTCGATATGTCTTTCTCTCCCTCCCCCTCCCCCCCTCCCCAACAATGATAACAGAAGGGTGACAACTCGATCTGGTCGTAATCTGTCAATTGGTTTCTCTCTCAAACATTGTGTCTCTGTGCCTCGCTCATTAGCCCCCTCGATATGTAGACTTCTCACACACGCACAACTGTAGTGACGATGATGCTGAACCGAGTGTGCCTTGTTTTTACCAGCCTCATGTGATAGTTTTCACCCTGTTTTCTGTTAATTAACAAGGCAACCTTTTTGTTACTACTAGTGAATCTGAAATCATTCGGGGCAGACATAAAATATATCACTTCAACCCAATTATCGCAGTAACTATTTTAAAAGAAACTAGCTAGTTGCCCGTGCGTTGCACGGAACATCAACATGCATTTGTATGAGTATTTTATCTTGTGAGAGAAAAGGATGTACGAGGGAAGACCTTATTTGCGAACGTGGAGAGGGGTGTGGGTATATTTTTGCAAAACTGCCATAGTTTCCTTCCTATCCGTTAGATATAAATCCGATGGCCTATATTGCAGGATGGCACGCACACCATCATCACCAACTCTGTTTTCTACTCCCGCTGTTCCTAAATACTCCCTCCGTCCGAAAATAGTTGTCATCAAAATGGATAAAAAGAGATGTATCTAAAACTAAAATACGTCTAGATACATTTCCTTTTATCCATTTTGATGACAAGTATTTCCGGACGGAGGGAGTATTTGTCTTTTTAGAGATTTCAACAAGTGAGTACATACGGAGCAAAATGAGTGAATCTACACTCTAAAATATGTCTACATACACATCTGTATGTGCTAGTCCATTTGAAACCTGAAAAAGACAAATATTTAGGAATGAATGGAGTATAAGAGTAGAAATGGAGATATATCTCCGGCATGGTCTACAACAAAAATGTGTTGGACTAGTTAGCGTCGGATGCTTGCAACGCGATGACATGAGTTCGAATTATGTCTTTAACTTTAGATTTTTATATTATATATTACTTATTTAATATATACTTCTTTCACTGCTGTACTGACAATGGAACCCACAGAGTACTTAGGGCATCCACAGTGTGTAGAGGCAACCCAGCCTCTAAGGTGGGCCCCATACACCTGCCTCTAATTTTAACCAAGTCCCCGTAGTGTGCAGCCTCTACTTCTTGGTCTCTAATGGTAGGCCCATATGGTATAAAATACATTGCTTTATTGAGTAGACCGATGGATGAGACTGGCACACATGCACTGACAAAAGGGCCCAAATGAATATTTTACTCAGTGGCAATTCTTAGCGCCTGCCTCTAAGCTTGGAGGTGCTTCCAAGCTTTTCAGTGTAGAGGTTGCACGCTGCAACGTATATAGGCGGTCTCTAAGGTGTTAGAGGCGGGTATAGAGGCGGCAAAACATTACATTGTGGATGCTCTTAGAATACAAGATTAAGGATGGACTTGTTTCTTTTTAACTTTCTGTACGAAGCTGTAGCCACCCTACAAGTCACGTGTGCACTGTACATGTAATTAACTATTTATAGAGGGACAATCATACACACAATTAACTCAAATGGATTGGATGTCACTCTATTATTTCCAGCATAAGAGCATATCCAACAGCAGCCGGCAAATTTCCTCCCGCTTCCTTCCACGGAGGACGACATCAAACGCCAGCGACATACATTTTCACAACTCTAACCAACTAGATGAAATTCGTGCAAACACGGACTGATTTCATATCAGCATGAAGGATTTCATATAAAAAAGCTGGATCTTCATATAAACATGATGGATTTTATTACATTTACATGAACTAAGCGGTGCTAATCCGGCTCTCTTGGTATAATTAATACTCCCTCCATCCGGAAATACTTGTCCTAGAAATGGATGTATCTATATTTATTTTAGTTATAGATACATACAATTTATCCATTCCTAGAACAAATATTTCCTGCCAGCTGTAGAAGGAGTACATAATCTAAATGGCCGCCAGCAGATCCCTTTGTCTTTCTCATGTCCGTCAGACACTCGCGGGGTTGACGAAGGTCGTCGGAAGAGACGAAGCAGCAAAAAAACCACCTGAATGTGCAGTCGTCGCCTCAGCAGTGGCCTTCATGGGTCCCAAGTGGCGGTGGCCTCCTGTGTTCTACTGCTCCTTCATGATGGCGGCGGACATGGAGAAGTTGGCCGCCGACTCGTCGCTCTCCATGCACCCGGCTTCTGTCTCTGCCTGCATGGCGCTGCCACAGGCATGGGAGGCGCGCCCACAGACACGGGAGGCGCGGCTACCGCAGACACTGGTGGTGTGGTACGATGGTGCCGGCGTGGAGCAACTCGCCACTTCTCATTGATCTGAACTGGAGCGACGAGTTGCTGAACCACGCAGCAGCTTGGGGCGGCAACTGGCTCCGTCGGACCAAGCGAGGTTGGTGAAGCACCGAGCGGCCTCGCCCGTATCCAGAGGGCTCGGTGGGCCACCCAGCCGGGTAATATGCCAGAGAACGGCTCCTCGGAAGCCATCGGAAGAGTGGATAAAATGGTGAAGGAGGAGATGGGGGAGCGGCGGAGGGGTGCGATTCTTGCCCATTGTTTGTCTGGCCTCGTGTAAATAGAGGGCGGATGGTAGGAGCTTGGCCGGCATCTGGCCTCGTATAAACTGAGGGCGGACAGGAGGAGATCGGCCGGTGTTGCGTTTAATTCCGCCCCGCTCATGAACGGACATGTGGCCGGAGTAGAATTCTCGGTTTGAATGCGGGTTTAATGGAGGGGTTTGATGGAGGCGAGGAGGCGTGTTCAGCCGGGCGTGCAACGGGCGACGCAGTACTATTTGATTTGACAGCAGTAATGAGCCGTCAAATCACAAAGGCTGCCGCCTCTCGTGAAGCCGACCAAGCTAGACTGCCCCGCCCTTAGCCTTTTAAAAATGTATACTTTTGCATAATAGTACAGTAGTATCGATGGATTGCGCCATGGAGCAAAACTTGAAATTAAAAAAAGGTGGTACATAAAGAGAGCACTCGTCGCCAAATTATGCACATAGAGAGCTCTTGGATCTGAGATCGAACAGTTGCATGGCGTGATTCTAGACCTATGGGTGAATATCCTATCCTGGAGGGTTATTCTGCAAATTTTCAGCAACTTAGCATGCGACTGTTCGATCTCAGATCCAAGGGCTGCCAGCAGTCCGTATCATGGTCGTGCCTACCACGACCGTCGTGTCGCTCGCGCGATCGCGCCCTTGGAGATTTAACACGGTGCGTTAGGCTATCTGATGTTGGCATGTCATACATAGTCATCACTTAGTCACTCATACTACAACAAGGTTAGCTATAAGGTTGGCTATAAGTGTATTTTTTTACTTCTCTCTATCTCTTTCTTCGTACTCCCTCCGTCCCATAATGTAAGAACGTTTTTGACTCTTTTTGACACTAGTGTAGTGCCAAAAACGTTCTTATATTATGGGACAGAGGGAGTAGTATTTATTGCATTTGCCAAGGAGTGACCTCTTCTAATGAACTGGTGCTTAGATGAGGTGCTAAGGGCATTAAGTGGCTTAGCAATCAAGTCCCTACTACATAGGTGCTTATTAGTTGTTTTTTGTTGCTAAGTTTGTTTCATTTAATTAGCTATAGACTCAAAATTGTCTTTTCACCTAGGTACACGCACTTAGCACTGTTTCTTCCTTGGGTTACCAAACTAGGCTCTCTCTTCTTAATTAACTTGCCACATCAGACTTTATGCCTATGTGGCAGGCTTAGCACCTGTAGGAGCAAGTAAGTAGTACAATAGTAGGCTATAAGCCCGCTTTACATGGCATTTTTGCATATGTGGAGGAAAGGGAGGCAAGGAAAAAGTGGAGAAGTGGGCTCTCTCTACATGGTGGAGCATTGGGAGAGGCACGTGTATGGAGGTGGTCAGGAATCGGGAGACTCACGCAGGTCGTAGCACCGCAGTTAAAATGATAATGGCAAGTCAAATCACGGGGCCCCACCTGTCCAGCAGTAACTCACTGTCAAATCACACAGCCCTACGTTTGCAACAGCCTACTCCCTCATCTTCTCGCATCTTTGTCGAACCGACTAGGCGGAACTGTCCCGCCTACCGCACAGGAAAAGCCCCGCCCTCGACTTTTAAATAGTACTGCAGTATACTCCCTCCGTCTTGGTAGCCTTCCACTATGTAGTCGATGCCCAATGCATTAAAATACTACCGGCTGGGCAGAGATGCCCTGAAGATTTTACTTGGCACCAGTCTCACAATGTTGCATTCATAGCCAGACAAAAAATGGGCCCCAGATGCTCTATTCACATGAGTTTCCTTAGCCTGGTTAGCTGTTTGCAGTGGGCCATGAGCCAATTGTTTATTGCTTTCTACATTTGGCACCGGTTGGGCATCAGAGTAGCTACTTGCTCCGGTTCCCTGAAATTTTTTATGGCACCGGCTGGGCAATGGAGGGCATCGGTACCAAATAAACCAAAAGTGGATTTGGCACCGCTTTTAGCCTACATAGTGGAAGTCATCTTAGATTGTGCACCGTGACCAAGGTGGAGAGGAAAATGAGAGAACTTAATGTTTATTTGCTACTCCCTCCGTCCCATAATGTAAGACATTTTTTGACACTAGTGTAGTAATTAATATCATTGCGTCTCAAGTCATTAAAATCATACAAGCCCCACATCTCTTATTGGTTGATTCCTCTATTTATGTCAAAAAATAAGAAACAACGTGAGAGTTAATGCACCGTGCCTATGTGTTTTGGGACTATTTGGTTTTCGTAAGATGACTTACTCCTGTGTGACGGAGGGAGTATTCGATTTGACAGCGGTCGGCGCAGTTCTCGATACGGCTTTAATGCAGACGAGGGAGGGAGTAGCGGTTCCCGAAATGTTGAACGACCAATGCATCCTCCTTCAATTAATGCATGAGGGAAGTAATGGGAGGAGGACCGGGAAAAGAGGCTGCACGATGTGAATGCAACGCAGTTTGCCCTCATATAAAGGCGCCCCTCCATTCCAATGCATCTACCACATCGTGCACACCTAAGCATTTGCCTAAGCACCTACACTAAGCGCAAACGAGCTCACTCCAGACCCATGGAGGCGATGCGCGCGAGCGGCCAGCAGCTGTACCAGATGGTCCACGACGCCAGCCTGCGGCATGGCGCCGAGGATTGTCTCCAGACGGTGTTGGAGACAGGCTGGTGGATGGCCACCATCGACGCCAACTACGACTCTTAGTTGGACCAGATGATCGTTGCCACCAGCAACAAGTTCACCATCCTCAAGAAGCTCGCGGACGACATCTCCGTACTCCTCCAGCCCGCGCGCCTGGGCTCCTCATTGCCTGCCACCCTAATCGGCCTCCATGGCCAAAACCTCTTTCAAGCACTGGTGGCCCTGCGACTGCCCACCGACGCCACGAAGAATGTCCACCTGGAGGTCGCGCTCGCCGCGAGGCGCCTCACCCTGCAAGAACTCGTCGACCTACACATCCACGTGTACGAGCAAATCATATACATAGGTATCTACAAGGCCAGTGAGGACGCTACGACGTTGGCCTTCCTCAACCGGCTGGAAGCCTTGGATGCCTTTGCTGAGAAGCACCTCGACCTCACCACAAAAGCTGCCGCTCCTTAGCCGCCGGTCGGTGGCCCGGTGCACTAACTTGAGGAGGAGGAGGAGGTCATACGTTGATGGATGCATCTTTTTTCTTGCATTCTTTAACCACCACTGCAATCGCATCATCGTGGCCTTAATTCTTATTGTCCTGTTGCATTCTCGTTCCAGACAATACCGACATGTGCGATCCCTTTGCTTAATTATATGCATCACTATAACTAGTACTCCATCCGTCAATTTATAAGTTGTGCTTACCTTTTCCATCAACTTCGTGCAACGCGCGGGCATCTTGCTAGAAACACTAGAACATGTTGGACCGCATGTGACCAAACCGACAATGCGCCAACCTAGCTACTATGTACCCTGCTTATCTGGCGGAAATAGCCCCTTCCTAGCGTTTCCAATCGTTATTTCTATCTATCGATCATGCCAAGGAGCAGAACCAAATGTTACAACTTATACATGCTTCTCTACTCCTACTCCTATAAAAGACTCAGTTGGTGATGGTGGTGTGTCTGCCATCCGCCGTTTCTGACCATTAGATCTGCATCTAATGGCTGTGAGGTAAGTTGTGGCATTTTTGCAACAATAGCCCATTTCTCTGCTCCAATTTGCAGAAAACCCCATATTATCTTGAAAGCAACCACATCCCTACCTCACCTCATCAAAGCAGCCTGAGAAATATATTTTGAGTGAAAAGTACTCCCTACATTCCTAAATATTTGTCTTTCTAGAGATTTCAATAAGTGACTACATAAGGAGCAAAATGAGTGAATCTACACTTCAAAATATGTCTATATAATCCGTATGTGATAGTCCATTTGAAATCTCTAAGAAGACAAATATTTAGGAACGAAGGGAGTAATATATTAGGAGTATATCAAAACAAGAGTGATTTCTTTCAAGTTTGTGAACAAGTACCACTATTCTACTACTTTGGATCCGTCGCAACGCACAGACACATTGCTAGTAAAAGGAAAAGGTCGGTCGCATTCGCGTCGCACCCCACACGCCCAGGAATCGGGAGTACTCCATGGCCCGTCCGGCACGACACATAGCTTAGGGAAGGCGTGTTTCCTAGCATTTTCACTTTCATGTGGGACCGCCGTTGAGCAAACCGACTATTGGCAAACCACACCCCGCCCGCCGCTGGGTTGGAAAACAGAAACGAGGGGAAGATCTAGCTGTAGCACCGAAGCCAAGAAATTTGGTGTCAGATGGGGCTTGTTGATAGAGTAGGAGCATTCCATACTAGAACCACTCCTGTTGCCACAAACCGAGCTCCTCCTGAAAAGAGCCCTCGGGCCATGGAGCATCGGCCCTCTTGCTTATGACCGCCCCTCCGCACTCTGCCTGATGCCCCTCAATCATCTTCGGCTCCACATTGAAGGTTTTGAGCCACAAACCAAAGTGAGGGGTAGTGCGGAGGAAGGCTTCGCAAACAACAATAAATGATGAGATATGGAGGATAGACTCCGGAGCCAGGTCGTGGAATTCCAGCCCATAGTAAAACAGGAGCCCCCTCACGAAGGGATCCATCGGGAAGCCTAAACCCCGACGGAGGTGAGGTACGAACACTACGCTCTCACCAAGCTCAGGGGTAGGAATGACTTGCCCTTGGGCAGGCAACCTGTGTGAAATCTCGTAGGTTAAGTACCTGGCGTCCCTAAGCTTTAGCACGTCCTCCTCCGTGACGGAGGAGGGCATCCACCGGCCCTGAAGGTCGGAGCCGGACATTGTCGAAGGTCCGAAGTACCCAAATCTGGAGCCCGGGGTGTTGGAACTCGTGGCGAGGGGCGGGTTCGATTGAGGATTGAAGAAAAGAACGAGCCTTGGTCTCATTATAAAGGGGGAGAATACCAAGAGCCGTCTCCGTGACCGTTTAGAACTCGCCTTCGATGGAGGGGGCGTGGCAACAGGCACGGTTGGGTTACCCACGCCCGTATTGATTAGAATCCCGGAATAAGGGGAACACGATCTCTGCTTCGACAAGACGTGCCATGGAAACCGCTTCGCTAAACGCACTGAGGCGGTATAATAAAAACGATTCAAGTAAAGGTTTGGTTGTGGTGTGACATCACGCCACGAAATACGTCAGCAGATTGAACTTGTGCAAATATTATTTTCTCTACGGTGGAATGTGGAATTTATTTTGCACAGCCGGACACTATCCTGGTGTTCACAATCTTCTACAAATTATTCGGAGGAGGAACCCGCCTTGCAACGCCGAAGACAATATGCACGCCGGACTCATCGTCATTGAAGCCTGGTTCAGGGGCTACTGAGGGAGTCCTGGACTAGGGGGTGTCCGGATAGCCGAACTATCATCATCGGCGGACTCCAAGACTATGAAGATACAAGATTGAAGACTTCGTCCCGTGTCCGGATGGGACTTTCCTTGGTGTGGAAGGCAAGCTTGGTGATACGGATATGTAGATCTCCTACCATTGTAACTGACTCTGTGTAACCCTAGCCCTCTTTGGTGTCTATATAAACCGGATGGTTTTAGTCCATAGGACAACAACAATAACAACAATCATACCATAGACTAGCTTCTAGGGTTTAGCCTCCTTGATCTCGTGGTAGATCTACTCTTGTAATACCCACATCATCAATATCAATCAAGCAGGACGTAGGGTTTTACCTCCATCAAGAGGGCCCGAACCTGGGTAAAACATCGTGTCCTTTGTCTCCTATTACCATCCGCCTAGACGCACAGTTCTGGACCCCCTACCCGAGATCCGCCGGTTTTGACACCGACATGGACCATGTAGCTAAAAAAGTGTGGCAAGCCACAAGTGTAGCAATGAACCAAACACATGCCTAAGATATTGTGGCACGCCTAAGCTTAGGCGTGGCAACCTTAGGCTGCAAACCAAACATCTATATCTATACCCCTATATAGTGTGTGAATAACTTTGAAAGTTGGTCGTTGGATGAAGCCAATCTGACCGTACAAAGATGGCAAATCCGAGCACCACTAGTCGTTGGATATGATCTACATTCCACCAGATTTTGCCACATGTAGAATCTAGAAGACTCCACATGTAGAAGCATAATGCACAAACCACTAGAATCTCATGCGTGCAATGCATGTGTACCTTACTAGTAGTTGGTAGTAGTAAGAAACAAATTCCGGTTTTGGCACGAGCTCGTACTACGAGAGCACCACAAGGCCTGCCGCAGGAGTTACATTTCCCTCTCGGAGCCCACGGGACTGAACTTCAGTGGCTTAGTGCCCGACCTATGACTCAATGACATGCGGACCTTAAATGCGGCTGGCCCACCTGTCATTCTCATGGTGGTGGCGTGGTTATGACTCACTCGTTTGAGATGAACCAGCCGGTGGTGGCGTGGCCGTGGCGAGGGTGCCACAGCTGGGCGTCGGGGTGGTACGAGGCGTAGATGGCCACACCGGCGGGTACTACCTGTAGTACAGAAGTACTCCAGCTGAGGATTGATGCCCGGGACGAAATGTGTCATAGCTGCTGGATGAAAATTCGATTGTGTGGGAGTACGGATCGGAGCGCAGCAGGCAAACCGCGTCCAATTGGGTGTGGCTGTGGTAGAAAGTTGATGGTCGCCGCAGTTCAGCTGGTCCGCATGTCATGCACACAAAGGCAAAGGAGCGATGGGGCCCCCAAGCGTGGGTCCCACCTGCCAGCGAAGGAAAGGCAGGGCAAGGCAGTGATAGCCATGTCAGAGAATCCATGTCCACATCGGGGGACGTCGTGCCGTGGGTTGGAGCGGCGTCATGGGAATCGCGTGTGGGTGTGGAAGTGGTAGAAACAAGAAACGTGATAGTCGTCGTGGTTCAACTTCCATGGACAAGCTGTCATGTCTACTGACACATGTATATCAAAACTAGAGTGTTTATATTTCAAGCACGTGAACAAGTATTATTCTACTACTTTGGATCCATTGCAATGCACGGGCCAGCACATTGGTAGTAGTAGTGTCTATCTCTATCTCTAGAGGCCTTCCCTCGTTCATCATTTTCTCTCACAAGATAAACTACTCATACAAATGCATCTTGATGTTCCATGGAACGCACGAGGATGTTTCCTTGGGGTCTCTCCAGTGCGGCGTGGCTGTAGTTGCAAGTTGACGCCCCTTGAGATGCCGACGTTGCGGGGCACTTGGATTTCCTCCGATGAGCAGGTAAGATGAGTTTGATCACGTAGTAAATGCATTCTAAAGACTACTTCCGTGTCCATTTCCTAATTCTCCCCATGCCCACTGTTTCACAGGTTAGGCTCGGTGCGAGTGGAGATTGGCTTGCATATGTACGGGAGGGTACCAACATCAATTTTCTCAACATTTACAATGGTGACACCGTTCCCGTAGAATGTTTGTCCAACATTGGGATCAGCCATGCAATGGGCCACCGCATGAATTGGTACGATGGAACCACGGTGAGATTGAATAAGATAGCCCGAACATTTCACATGGTGGTCAAAGGCGGACCTGCTGTCTGCGACCGATTTGTTGCCATACGAGTACGAAGACGTTGTGCTCCTTTCTAACCGCATCTTCACGGTGACAAACCAGGGGACTTATTTCATATGGGACACATTCTATAATATACTCCCTCTCTCCCAGTTTATTTGTTTTGAATCAATCTTTTCGGTTTATAAGTTTCTAATTCAAATTTAGAGCTCCCCATCACATGTTGAGATTACAATGTCCATTAAATCGTTGTGTGCATGTATAGTAAAGAAACAAATCTCGAGTTTGGCATGAGTTCGTGCAGCGGTAGCACCACAAGGCCTAGCGCAGGAGTTACATTTCCCTCTCAGGGCCCTCGGGACTGAGCTTTAGCGCCTTACTACACCTGCCTTTGAGTCAATAACATGTGGACCCGATAGGTGACTGGTCCACATGTAATGCTCCCGAAGGCAGCGGAGCAGTGGGGCTAAGAGGGGTGAGCCGCAGGTCAGGGGACGTGTGGTGTCATGGGTTCGAGCGGCGTCGTGGGAATCGTGTGTGGCTGTGGTAGAAACTTGATGCTCGCCGCATTTTAGGTTGCCCACATGTCATGCACACAAAGGTAGTGGGGCGGTGCGGCCAAGAGGGGTGAGGCGCACGTCGGGGGATGTGGTGCCATGGGTTGGAGCGGCGTCGTGGGAATCGCGAGTGGCAGTGGATGAAACCTGATGGTCGCCGTAGTTGAACTTCCATGGACAAGCTGTCATGTCTACGGACACATGCATTCATACCGATCACTGGAAGGAGTAGTATAGAAAGCTATATATGCGGATAAATAGTTCCTTATAGTCAAGCGGACCCATGCTACTACTTTGTTCCAAAGACATGCACACCATCGAAATAGTCCATCTATATCAATATACACCGAGAGGGAATATTTTTTTTACAAGAGATGAAATAGTTCATCCATCCATAATGCCCTCCTACTGGTGCATCCTTTTCTTCTTCTTCTTCTTCTTCTTCTTCTTCTTCTTCTTCTTCTTCTTCTTCTTCTTCTTCTTCTTCTTCTTCTTCTTCTTCTTCTTCTTCTTCTTCTTCTTCTTCTTCTTCTTCTTCTTCTTCTTCTTCTTCTCATTTTCTATGGGAGACGGCTTGGCAACAAGCTCTTTGGACCTTGCAGCTATCTCAAAACTCACACGAGCACCGAGGACAGCATATTTTATCCACTCGTACGTCAAGGGATAATTCTCCCATCCAAAAGACCTTAATGCCAGCGTCTCGTCACCCTTCTGAAGATTTTTATACCGAGCACAAAATTTGCTACGTCGAATAGGGATGGTGTCTGTTTATCACAATCTTCTACAGGAATTTTGATTCTGGTTTGTAGGTCAGCGATGCTTTTCAAATCAAGGTTGTATGGCGCCAGCTTCTATTTGTCCCTTCGATGGCTACCCCACAGAAGTATATGTCCTCCCGAGACAAGAAATCGTGAAGCTCACCTGGTATAGAGGGCGCATGTATGATGTGGTACACCAAAACATCATCTTCGAGGCACAGCTGAAGGACGGCGGCGCGTTGGATCTTCCCAGTGGCACGCTCCGCGCACTCTGTGTCGAGACCGATGACCCTCATATCTACCTTTTCGAGGGAGTTGGATACATTGTTGATCCACTCCCGAACAACCCTTGGGTGGACGGTGACGGTGGCAACTATGCTGAATGAGCCCTTGACGAGGACATGTTGGACGCTAAAAACCTGCATCTCGATCTCTTTTGCCATTTGGAACCGCTGGAACGGAGGGCTATGGTTTGGAGAATTACGATTAGATGGCTAGTCTAACTGAAGTAGTAGATGATTATTTAAAGAGGTTAAAACAATGTGAACATAGTGGGGTTTGGATGCAAATGAAGATGAAGGGGAGGTGAAGAAGCCGAGGAAAATCAGTTCCCGATGGAGAAGTAAATGGGAGAAGTGGCATGCAGGCAGTTGATTAGATGGCTAGGTAGACTAAACGAAAAGGCTATGCGGGTAGACTGAGGAGTCGTACCTGTTCGTGTACGTGCCCATCCTTCCTGATAGGTGGGACCTATGCAAACAGATAAAAAATGTGTCGTAGCTGGTTCAGATGGATATTGGTGTGTGCGTGGGAGACACAACATTCTCTGGTTAAGGAATACTCCCTCCGTCTAGGTGAGTAAGTCACCTTATGAAAATCAAGTTTTCCCAAAACCTTTAGGCGTGGAACATTAACTTCCTGTTCGATCCCCTCCCAACCTCGTTAGCCAGCGTTCTCTTCCTCTGTTGTCGCGTTCTACCTTTCCATTTTTCCTCTTCTCAAGTGTGGAATGATCTGCATGTCGTCCTTGATTCACCAAAACGACCACTGCATGCATCGCAGCAGGGCGTTGATTGGGCCTGCTTGAAGAGCTGAAAAGGCATCCTTATAACTACGTATTAATTGCTAATTTTGCTTCCATTTGTAACAGTGCCGTGGTTGGAAGTTTTGCTCGTCTGGTGCTCTTTCTCGTCCAATCTACAGCCACCTAGGTTGCGCTCACCTAGACGGAGGGAGTACATGGTTATCCTCATCAAAGGTCCATCTTCGCGCTTCCGCATGCACGAGAATTTGGTTCTGCTTGCAATATGGATGATACTCCTACCTGGAGGATGAAGTGAACAGGCATGCTAGCATGGGACACCTATTTTCGCTATACAGTACTGGAGTACTCATGTTCCTACTACTAGTAGTAGTAGTAAAACTGTAGTACACTTGATGGTCAAAATACTATTCGTCCGGTCCTCACAATGAAGTGACAACACCCTGCGCCTGACACTAGTCCAGGCGGCGTGTTCGGGTTACCAAAGTCAGCCTCATCCTGTGCACTGTGCAGTCTGTCACCGCCATTGTACAACACATTAGCATGCCTCGCTAGTCTCCCTCTCCCCTCCCATAGCACCACTCCATCTCCATCTCCGTCTCCGTCTCCATCTCACTGTGCCCCCGTGTACCGTCGCCTCGCTCGCCTCCCCCAGTACCACTATTCCCTCGCTAGCCGCTCAAGCACCGACATCGTTCTCCCCCATAAATCAAGCCCCCAAAAACCCCCACCTTCCAAACTCCATCATGGCCGAACGCGAACCACGCAACATCCATATGAGCCGCGATTGGAGCAATCTCCCTAGTGACATCCTCGACCTTTGTTGTTCGTGTATGGATATGTTGAGTGCCCTGCGACTGGCTGCATGCTCGAGGGACATGCACACGGCTATCGTCGAAGTGAGGCCTAAGCTTTTCAAGACACCCTGCTTGTTGCTATCTGGTCTTGCGAGATTGGCTCACCATGATACAAAGGCGTACATGATGCCCCTCGACTTCAATCCGATCTCCATTGGCCAAAACTTCTTTGCAGGTATGTAGTGGGTCGTCGTACATCATTTCCCTCGACTTCGATCCGATCACCATTGCCCAAAAATTCTTGGCAGGTATGTACTGGGTCAACATGAACTCCCACTGGATGGCTACCTTCAGAGAAGACGGTAAAATGTTGGTGCTCGTGAACTTCCAGACCTCCCATGAGATTATCCTTCCTCTGTTGGATTGTATAGAGTTTTACCATCGCGGTCCAAGTCATCTAGATTACCACGTCAGTTGGACGGACCTTGTTTTACAGAAGATTGTAATCTGCCAAGTGCCCACACGACATGCGAATTACGCAGACTTCAAGATAATTGCCTTGTTTGACCGCGGACTCGCCTATCTTTACGTCGGTGCCTTCTTTAGCTGGAGACAACTCAGCTCGCAGTGGATCATCGTCAAAGCTGATACACACTTCTGTGATGCTATTGAATAGAATGGCAGCGGGGTCCAATGGGTCATGCAGAAGAGGGGCCGAAGCAAGGCATGGAGGGCAACTGGGACGGCATGGAGGCGAGTTGCGGGCGAGTAGGGCGCCTCGTCCTGGATGAAGCAGAGGACGCAGGGCGCTGGCAACAAGTCGACGCCGCTGGGCATCTGGCGGCGGCGGCGGCGCTTGGCGGAGGGAGGAGGCAGTGGCGAGCATCCGGATTGAAGGCGGAGGAGGAGATGGATCAGGGTGAGGCTAGGGTTATAGGTTTAGGTGGGCTGGCAGGGCTAATGGGCCGACTTAGTTGGTCGGGCCTAAGAGGCCGACTGGGCTGGCTCTCTTCTCTCTCCCTCTAGTTCTCTTTAACAGAAGAATAAAGGGAAGGAATGAAAGGCTACGAGGTTTAAAAAAATGTAGGGAACTTAGGTGGAGATTAGGAAAAAGGATAAAAGAATTATGGGCAAAGTTGGAGACCAAGAATTGAGATAACAAAGGCATTGGGATTTATTTGCAAGTGTGTTATGATCAATTTCCAAATAATGGAATATTTATAATAGCTCCATAAATATTAGGAGGATATGTTATATAGAGAAATCACCATGTGAATTCCCTCGATTTAAATAGATCAAAAGATCTATGCAATTTATTTAGTTGAGGTTTTAAAAATTAAATGACATGCTGGCATGATGACATGATGCAATGCAAAAATAAATAGAGCAAGCACAAATAAAAAAACACACGGAGGTCACAAAAATATGGAAGTCTTCTGGATCGTCGGTCTTGGGGCGTCACAACACTCCTCCACTTACAAGAGATCTCGTCCCGAGATCTAGGATGGCGCTAGGGAGAAGCGGAAGAGAAAGAGGTAAGACAAAGTTGCTTCTTTGACAAACGAGTGAAACCAATGAACCTCGAGAGGTTGAAAACTTGAAAGAATAACACAATAGAGTTGAATGAAATTGAGAGCATTCTAGTAGAAAAGAGAAACAAGGAACACCATGTTAATGTTGGAGGTTGCAAAGCTGTGAATGACGAGCACAATGAACAAGAAGGAATTGAAACCACTCTGGTTGAAACGAGATAAGAATGAATAAGAATGATATAATTTTGGCAGCACTCCGACTGTAAATGGAAGGAATTGAACATGAACTTGAGAAGATGGGATGATACTTGATGAAATCAACAACACCCTGCCTCCGGAACTATTTAAATAATGGCACAAGGGGTAAGAAGGATTTCAGACAGCAATCCGGTTGAAAAGAGAGGCAAAACTTGATAAGATGAAAAGAACTTGAAAAAAAGGACATGACACTCCGGTTAAATGGATAAGCACAAAAAGGACATGATCCTCACAATTCGAGATGATAGAGTGAAAGGAGCAACATCACAATGCCTCCGAAAGAAAGAATAGAAGATAGATCATTGGAATAACAGAATGGAGAAGAAAATGCCAACTTCTGCCACAAATGAGCTTTGAAAGCACCCTTCCAAGAAGGTTATAACGGAGTTATTGGAAAACCAACAAGGAAAGCACAAGCTTGTTGTGGGCTTATAAAAAACTTTTCAAAATTGAGGCGAAATTATACCACAACCAAATGTCTGAAAAGCTGAGAAGAACGAAGAAATGCAAAACCCCACTTCACAAGAAAACGAAGAATTATTTGCACTTCGAGACGCGAGAAGAAAAGATAGTTGAACTCTACCAACAAAATCTTGATGAGCACTTGAAGAACGGATTAATCATGAAGAACCACTAGGAAGAACTCCAGTAATAAAAGGATGATGCGGTAGAAATGAAGAATAAGATGATCCTTGCGGTGATTTAGATGGAGGTTCCGACGAAATGGCCGAGGAAATTTGAACTCCGGAAAAGAAAAGATGAAAACACTTGGACATAGAATTTATTCACCAAGAACAAACCCCGAAGAAAGGGATTACTTGACGCTGATGAAATAATAATAAGAATTACGTTATGCTTATCCTCATCAAATTTAATTGATGACAACCTGATTTGGCATGCAAATTATTCTTGTTGAAAAAGGGTTAAGGGGGATATAGCACAAAACTTGAGAAAGTCTTCATGAACCACTGTTAGGATTGAAAAGAATGAATGAATTGATATGCTAATCTAAAAGTACATGTAGTGCCCATGTGTGGTTTTGGTAATTAAATGACAATCCTAACAGACTAATGTTTGCATTGAGATATACATTTGAAGGAAAGTTCCATTTGCAATGCATGAAGAATATTGGATGAATTGGTGGATGTAATCCATCAACATAAATATATGCATTGAGACTTGATAATGAATGAAAATTCCTATGAAGAAACAATGACATCAAGTTATATAGAAAGGTTTGTTCCATGGGTGATGCAAGAAGGATATTGAATGGATTCAGAATGAATGACATATACATATAGTTGTGCATCAAGATTAATCATGGAGCAACGAAAAATGTTCACCAAGATGAAGATCGAAGATTGACTTCAAACATGGTCAACACACAAGCGCAAATCATGTGCCACATGAGATCTTGTGGTATGGTAAGAATTTGTCAATTGCGCTTTGTGTACTAACCCATACTATGTGTTGTATATGTTTTTGAGGGTTAGATCTCATGGGCTCGCGTCAAGAGAGTGAGATTTCAAGTGTCTATGAGAGGATGACATCAAGTGTTGATGATCATGGTTGACAAGGACAAGTTCAAGATAACTATCCTGAAGGATTACATGCTTGAAGCTTGTGGATGATCACATGATGGACAAGTGAAGATAAATACAAAGCAAAGCTTCCCACATTGTGTATGGGGGAGCTACTTGAAGACTTCACCAATGTATTTCCATTCAACTTGAGCCAAGAATAAACTTCAACTTCAAGCTCAAGTGAAAGGCTCGAGTCAAATGTATTAGTTCTTTCGACGTTAGTGTTGTGGAGTGATGACCACCGAAGGAACACATACACTCAAGAACGGATTCTTGATAGCTATGTAGTGTAGCTCTTTTATGATTCTTGAGTTATAGGGATCCCGCACTATTAAGAGGGGATCAAAGGGGTTCGTGATAGATTTGCTCAAGTCAACATCTTCTTTACACAATTCCACTCCTATCCTATATACCAAACAAAATCCAAAGCCAAATAGGTTTCCCAAATATATGATAACACCTTTGCATATTTGGCATCCTCAATTTTGATTGATCTTGGATGGTTCTCTATGTGAGGACCTGGGGTTTTTCCATAGCTTCAAAACGAGCCCAAGATCATCAAAATCGGAGTCCGGATGTAAAAGTTGTGCCTGTTTCAGTTTCAGGGCTGCAGCAGTTTTGGGTTGGCCGGATCATCCGGGTCCTCTCTCAGATCATCTGGGCTTTGCCCGGATCATCCGGGTTCCAGCCCGGATCATCTGGGTTATTCGTAAAATTCATCACAGTAACTTATTCCGCTAGCCGGATCATCCGGCTGCCCACCCGGATCATCCGGAAATTGCCCGGATCATCCGGCTATGTCCCCGGACATCAGGGTATCTACTTCACCACATTGTATATTGACCTTCCCAGATCATCTGGGCATTGTCCGGATCATCCGGGTATGCGTCCAGATCATGTGGACAGGTCAACAACTGCGGGAAACGGCTCTATTTTCTTGGGGGTATAAATATCTCACTCCCACTCCGGGAGAGGGTTGACCACTTCATCCCAAATCGCCCCAAGAACACAAGTGGCTCCCTCTCACTTCTCCTATACCAAATCTTAGATCCTGGAGAGATTAGTGAGTGTTCTTGAGAGTTGTTCCAATCAAAAGGTAGATCCTCTCCCTCTCCCTCTTGTGACCAAAGCAATTCGTGATTTGAGCCAGTCTTGAACATTTCCCCTTTGTTATTGTTACTCTTGGAGGTTGGAGACTCCTAGGCGGTAGGAGTGCTCCGGTGAGGAATCAACTTGTGATTTGTCCCCCGGAAAGTTTGTGAAGGTTTGGAGGCCACCTCAAGGTCTACCTCTAGTGGTTGAGCACTAAAGAAATATGTCAACTAATGACCTTTTGTCAGTGACCCTGGAAGAATTGGTCATAAATTTATGACCATTTTAGACCAATAGGTCAAAAGCTGTTGGGGGGCTCCAAAGCCTAACCTATAACGACCATTCTGGTCAGAAAGGTCATAATGTCATTACAGGAAATGGTCGTAAAGCGGGAAGCATTGTCCACTGCCTCACGCGTAGCTGATAACGACCAATATAACATGGTCACTACACTTCATTTTGAATGAATTAGGATGATTAGGCAGCCACCTCAGCAACCTCGCTTATGTGTCACTGTCTAGGTGTCATTTTTGGTTAAATATCAATATTCAACAACAGACGGGGCACACACTGATATGCAGGACCCATTTGACAGGTGGGGCTGAGTGCTTAATTCACCCAAAAAATGTGCGCTAGCGGGGACTCGAACCCACGACCTCGCGCTTGCTTCGCTCGCTTGCTACCGTTGGGCTAGAGAGGGATTGTTGCTAATGTGTGGGTAGTTTTATATATACTATACAAAACCACGGCTCTCTCATATTAGTGACAACTGGGGCCTTCCGACCAGGTGGCGGCGAGTGGCATCGAACAGAACAACATAGCATTTTTCTAGGTCTTCCGACCAGGTGGCGGCGGGTGGCGGCAGGCGGCGGGCGGAAGCAGCCAACGGGTGCCGGTGGGCGAGGGCTGGACGGGGCCGGCGGGCGGCGGGTGGCGGGCGGAAGAAACCGGTGGGGGTAGCGGGTGAGGGGGCGGGGTCAGCGGCCGAAACGACCAGCAGGGGCCGCTCGCCTTGCCCACGACAGGAACGGCGACCTCGCCGCCACTGACCTCGCCCACGGCCTCGCCGCTCGCCTTTTCCATGATAGGAGCAGCTCACCGAGCATGGGGGACTCCTCTCCCCCCTCTCCGCCGCAAGCACACCTCCCGGTATGCACCCCTCTCCCCCTATCCTCTCCTTGCCTCTGATTTTCCTCAGATTTGCCTGTGTTGCGCCTGTTGATGAACACTAGCTAGTTTGTCAACACTAGATGAGGGGCATGGGAGAAAGAGAGATAATTTGAGTTGTTTATCTTACTAGATGAGGGACAGGGGATGAACACTAGCTAGTTATATCATTTTGAAACGGAAAGGAAAGGGGAAGGTGGAGATTCAATATGTTGAGGAGCTTAATTTGAAATGCAGTCTGATGGATCCATCAGCTACGGCTGGAGCTTGCTTCATAAATGTTAGGTTTTATAGTGCAATGTGATGGATGGATGCTATAGCTCTGCCTGATCTCTTTGTGGATATCCCCTTTATAGGAAGCACATATGTTTCTTAGTGCAGCTCTGCCTGATCTATGTTAGGTTTTACAAGTTTTTGCTAGCTTTAAATTTATCCCATGTGAAATCTGTATTTAATATGAACTGCTTTTTATTGCTCCCATGTGAAATCAGTAAACCATGTGAACTGGACTAAAGTAGTGAGAAATTGGAAATAGCTCAATGTTGGGTGCATATCTTATTTTCTGGCAGTTAGCATATAAAGTTAGGCAGTTAGCATATAAAGTTGGGTGCCTACCTTATTTTCTGGAATTTTAGCTTCCATTACTTCCATCCATTTTCATTAATTAATGTTGATGCACTTAGATTGTTTTGCTAAGTTGCAACAATTTGTTGTCTTTGACAGATGGACAGAAGCTGGATTAGAAAAGGAGTTAGAAAGTTTTCCAAAGAACATATGAAAGGAGTTGATGATTTCATGGCATTTGTTTGGGCAAATTTTGCCAAAGATGCTCACATTCTTTGCCCATGCTGCGAATGCCTCAACCGTTCAAGAATGGCTCAAGGAAGAGTGGAAGATCATCTGCTTCTTAATGGGATGTCCAGCACATATGATAGATGGATATATCATGGAGAACCTTTAGACAGTCAACCTCAACATTTTGAAGCTGATACAGAGGCCCCTCATATGATGGGTGGTGGTGATGCTGGCATTGATTTCATGGAAAAGGTTTTGCGACATAATGTTGTTTTGGAGGAAGAGGATGGGCATGAAGATGATAGGATTCCTGACCTATTGAAGGATTTGTACGATGCTGAAGATCGTGCTGACGGACAGAAGTCGTTGTTTGCAGAGGTGTTAGAGGAGGCGAAGCGCGCAGCTCATGAAGGGGGTAAATTTTCAAGATCTACCTTCACCGTGACGTTACTCCACATCAAGTCTTTCTACCGGATTAGCAATGCCGCATTCAATGCAATACTCTGTCTTTTGAGCTTGCAATTCCCTGATAGTTGTGTTCCCAGATCTTATGATGAAGCATTGAGCATAATCCGCAGGCTGGGGTTAGGTTATGTGTTAATACATGTGTGCCCAAATAATTGTGTCTTTTTTCGGAAGGATTTAGCAAAGCATGACAACTGTCCAAAATGCAATGCATCTAGGTGGAAAGATGCTTATTGGAAGAAGTCAATACCGGAGAAGGTACCGAGGCACTTTCCCTTGATACCAAGGCTGCAGTGGATGTTCATCTCGAAGAAATCATCGCGTGAGGTACAGTTGCACAAGCTGAAGCGGCAACCTGTGGACAATGAGTTGAGCCATCCAGCGGACGGAGAGGCATGGAAAGAGTTTGATCGTATACATATAGATTTTGCTGCAGATCCAAGGAACATAAAACTTGGCATTGCCACAGATGGGTTTAATCCGTTTGGGAACATGAGCACGTCTTATAGCATGTGTCCAGTTTTTGTGGTGTCGTACAACCTGCCACCATGGGCATGCATGGATCAGTCCAACTTCATGATGTCATTGCTTATCCCGGGTCCAGGGTCTCTAGGAAAGGACTTTGATGTCTTTATGGAGCCCCTCGTAGAAGAACTGCTCTAGCTCTGGACTGGTGTACCTACATACGATGCCTTGAGTCCGGAAGAGAAGTTCAATCTACGTGATGCAATCATATGGTCCATCCATGATTTCCCGGCTCTACACACTCTGTCTGGGAGGATCACAGCGGGTTATCAAGCTTGTGTCCATTGTGACAAAGACCCTTTCTCAAAGAGAATAAGGAGCCAGATCTGCTATATTGGGCACCACCGCTTTCTTCCCTGAAACCATCGCTAGCGAAGAAGCAAATATTTTAATGGTGAGAATGAAACCCGTGACTGCCAGCTGAATTCACTAAAGAAGAGCTAGAGCAGCAACTTGAAAAGGTGAAAGATGTGAGACCAGGAAAGCTGGAGAAGAAAAGAAAGTGTGAGGAAGGTCAATGTTGGGACCGGAGGTCTTGTTTGTGGGACCTGCCATAGTGGGCTGATCTAAAATTAAGGCATAATCTCGATGTAATGCACATTGAGAAAAACATATGCGAGAATCTGCTAGGGACGTTTCTGAACATTGAAGGGAAGACAAAGGACACGGTTAGTTCTAGGCTTGATTTGGAGGACATGGGCATAAGAGAAGATTTGCATCTACAACACAATGAAGATGAAGATTCATTTGAAATGCCACGAGCATGGTATACAATGAGTAAAGAACAAAAGCTTGCATTCTGTGAATTCCTAAGAGCGGTGAAATTTCCAGATGGCTATGCTGCTAACCTAGCAAAGTGTGTTACTTCTGATGGATTCAAGCTTTCAGTGCTGAAAACCCATGATTGTCACATCCTCCTCCAAAGGATTTTACCGGCGGGCCTCCGAGGAATCATGGACAAGGATATATATGAAGCGGTTGTTGAGCTGGGAAATTTCTTTAGAGAATTGTGCTGCAAAACACTCAAGTTAACTGTCCTAGAAAGACTTGAAAAAGAAATCCCAATTATTCTTTGCAAGCTCGACAAGATTTTCCCTCCAGCTTTCTTCACCGTGATGGTCCATTTGGCGGTGCACTTACCAAAAGAGGCAATGCTTAGAGGCCTTGTGCAATACGGTTGGATGTACCCAATCGAAAGAAGGCTGCTTACTTGTAAGCATTATGTGCGAAACACGGCAAGACCTGAAGGTTCTATTGCTGAAGCATATGTCATTGACGAGTGCTTGACCTTTTGCTCTAGATACTTTGGCGATGTGGAAACGAGATGGAACCGGCCGGGCAATAATAGAGAGCGGTCTGATTCGCAAAGTGGTGATGTCTCTGTTTTCAACCATGGTGTGAACTTTCTTGGAGCCTCACAATAGTTGGAGACTGGTGATGAGTATGACAAGATGGTTTGGTTTGTGCTCAGCAATTGCGCCGAGGTTCTACCATATATCGAGTAATCTTGTGCACTCATTATATATATTTTTTGCTTGGGTTGGCACCAGCCTAATGTTTTAATTCACATGTTTTGTTGGCATTGCAGGAAATGCAAGGAAGAGTTAAATCAGGAAGAAATCAATATCCATGTTGATAAAAGGGTTGCCAAGGGGTTTGCTAAGTGGTTTAAGAATCATGTGAGATCTTTAGCCACATGTTTTATGTTTTCTGTGTTATTCACCAATTGTTAAATACCATTGTTTGCTAAATGGTTTATTTGTGCAGATTGGAAAGTTGCATGAGGAGAAGAAGGTCAGTGATGATCTATTTGCTTTGGCATGCTTACCGGATAAGCGAGTGAGAGTGTATTCAGTATGCATTGATGACGGTGTCCGGTACCACACCGTTGACCGCGAGGAAAAAAGGAAGACACAGAATAGTGGAATCGTCACTGAAGGGTCACATGATCGTGAGATCATTGACTTCTATGGTCAGTTGAGAAGCATCGTAGAGTTGTAGTACAACTATAGTGGAGGCATCCATCGCTCGGTTGTCTTATTTCGCTGTGACTGGTTTGAGCTTGGTAGCAAGAAGAAGAGAGACTCTTTTGTCAAATTTGATGGCCACTTCAAAAGCATCAGCACTGCAAGGTGCTGGTATAAGAGTGATCCCTTTATTCTAAAAACACAAGCAACAATGGTGTTTTATCTGCCAGACACTCTTTTGCACGGAAAATGGCGAGTTGTGCAAAACTTTGAGCACATAAACTTATGGAGTGTGACTGAAACAGAAGTGGAAAAGGGCCCCGGTGATGGTGGACTAACATACCAAGATGATGACTCTACGGAAGTTCCGTTGCAAGCTGATGATGACTCTATGGAAGTTCCGGTGCAAAGCAGAGTGTGAAGGGACCGGGAACGTGTGATTGTTGGTGCTGCAACAGTTGAAGGCATCAAGAAAAGAAGAAAGGTGGTAGCGGATGGACATGAGAGCGAGGATGAGCAAAACCGGACTGATCATACTATGCTGCAATATTGTAGTGATGATGAGGAAAACAGGAGTGGGCATAGAGTTCCTTGTTTTTGTATCAACGACAATGAGTAGCGAATGGACTGGCAAAGGTAAATACTATTACTTCATGTTCCTTGTTTTGGTATCTATGGGACCGGTGACCCGATGTGATCAATCTTCTCTCCAGGTAGAAAAATCCTTGAAGATTCTAGGAGAAAAATGATGATCCTGATGGTTGTAGCAAAATGATGGTCCTGATGGTTGTAGCAAAATGATGATCCTGATGGCTGTAGCAAAATGTAGTTATCCTGATTCACAGTGCTTTAAGATTCCAGCGGCAAAATGTAGTTTTTGTAATATGGAGCAAAATGTAGTTTTTGTAGCTGTTATGCTTGCTGTTTTGAACTGAATTGAGATGTTATGTTTCATGAAGTTTTTTTGAACTGAATTGAGATGTTGTCAAAATGTTGTCTTGTAATGCAAAAGATTGCAAAATGATCATACAGAAGATATTTTGAACATCTTTAGTTCAAGTTTTGGTGATCATTTAGTTCAAGTTTTGGTCAGATCATACAGAATGTTGTCTATTTTAACTGAATTTTGGTTAGAACTGAATGTTGTCTATTTTATTGTGAGAAAAAAATATGTGCAAGCGGGGACTCGAACCCACGACCGTGCGCTTGTTTCACTTTGTTTCTACCACTGGGCTAGGAAGAGACTACTGGTCTTCCACTCTATGCCAACCCTTTTAAATGTATCAAACTAGTCAAGTATCAAGCACACACCTCACTGACAAGTGGGCCACTCGACCCACTCGCTGACAAGTGGGCCATTTTGCTATTGTACCCAAGCTACCAAAAATATGCGCTCGGCCAAAAAATATGCGCGCGCAGGGGCTCGAACCCACGACCTGGCGCCTATTTCACTGTTTTTCGACCACAGGGCTAGGAAGAGATTGTTGGTTTTGTGCTCAATGCTAACCCTTTTCAATATATCAAAAACAGAACTCACTGACAAGTGGACCCACTCCTCCTCTCCACTTGACCCACTCCTCCTTTCCACTTGACCCACTCCTCCTCTCCATTATCCAGTAGACCTACTCCTCCTCTCCGCCGCCGGCATCCCCTTCTCCTCCATCGACGGTGACAACCTCCCTGGCGACCCACTCTCCATCGATGGCGACGGTGACGGCCTCCTAAGGTATGAATTTGCCGACTCCTTCCTGTTCCTCTTCCTATTGATTAGATTATGGTTCCGTGGCACTGATTAGGGTTCCTCTTCCTAAAGAACCACGAGATCAAGAGGAGGCAGTCCACGACACCCTTTGAAGTCACCGTCCCCCCAGGTCCGTTCCATTCCCCCCCTCTGCAGATTAGGGTTCTTTTAGTATGAGCTAGAGTAGCTAATTGGTGTTTCTGATCTTAATTTTGGGCGCCTAGCTTGGTTTCCATGTAGTACTGTACAAGTGGAGTGTAGGTTTGACTTGCCATGAGGAATTTTTGTTATTTTTGGTTGGGGTTAGATGCACTAGGTTGTGTTTAATTAAAGTATCAGGAATGCTCAGTGACAGATTTGATGATGCTCAGTGACAGATTTGAAGATGAAATCAACCTGTTTGCCTCAATGTTGCTTGCAAGGCAATGCCTAATGTGACATAAATTTGCAAGGCAAGGTTGTACTCCCTCTGTAAAGAAATTTGTGCCTTAATACCTTTTCTGCCATTTATAGTAGATTTATAGATATGTTCAGATATGTTTATGCCAATGTTCAGATATGGATGGGTTTAGATAGGGATATTTTCTGTCATTTATGTCAATGTTCAGATATGTTCATTTATAGAAATGCAAATGTCCATTTATAGTAGATATGTTTCTAGTTGTGTTCTAGTCCATTTATACTAGATTTTAGTGTTGTTGCTATTGTTGTTGATGTTTTTGCCACATGTAGTAATTATTCTACTGTTTTGAAGTGCTTGTCTCCTATTTATGTCTAGTCTTGTTGTTTAATTTACAATGTTGCTTTTCATAGAAGTGAGATGGCTGGCTTGGAAGGTTTCGAGTTCTTCGAGATCGTAATTGAGAAATCTTGCAGTAGGCAAGTATGTTTATCATCAGTCATTTCTTTATCATCACTCTGCTATCTAGTGCTTGATTGCCACAATTAACCACTGCTTGACCCTCGCTGCAGAGGCTGCCTAACAAGTTTGCGAAGATGCTCGCCGGCCGTGAGCCCCACAAAGTGAAGCTGCGGGAGTTCGGCAGCGGGCTTCACAGGCTGTGGGACGTGTTGGTGGTGTTCGATGGTGAAGGCCACATGTACCTAGGGCCTGGCTGGGAGCATTTCGCCCGCGCCCATGAGCTACAGCTTGGGTACTTCCTTGTCTTCCGCTACGACAGCGACGCCATGTTCACCATGAAGATGTTCGACAACACCATGTGCCGCATGTACTACCAGCACGACGACGATGCCAGTAAGCTCTCTGCCTCTCTTCTTCCTGTCCTTTTGGCTTCCTCTACCAGCAGGATGAGAACACCATGTTCACACTTTGTTGCATTTGGCCAGGCAATGGGAGCAGCAGCGGGGATGACGAGGAGCAGAGCGGGGATGACGAGGAGCAGAGTGGGCAAGAAGAGGAGCATAGCGGGGATGACAAGGAGCAGAGCGGGGAGGTGCAGCCTATTCTGGCTAACGACGACCTTGCTATGGTGGTGGCTGACGACGACCTTGCTATGGTGGTGGCTGACGACGACCCTGCTATGGTGGTGGCTGACGACGACCTAGCGATTGTGGTGCCTGACGCTGACCTCGCGATGGTGGTGCCTAACGTTGACCTCGTGATGGTAGTGGCGCCGGCAATTCCACAGCTGGGCGATAGGACCATGCCAATTGTGGTAGAGGAGTACATCCGCGTTGGGATTCGCCACTCTGAGCGCATCAGGTTGATGAAGGAGAAGAAGGAGGAGTGAAGATGTTAAGAAAATGAAGTGGCAATGTTAAGCATGTTAGGTTTAAGCTTGTTACTGTAATCTAAACATGTCAATGTTAAGTATGTCAGGTTTAATTTTGTGCATGCTCATGGATGTTGTATGACAGTGTCATCTAAACATGTCAATTTCTTAACAATGAATATTCAGTTTGGTAATTGATGGGAATTGAAATTTTTTATGCATGCTCATGGATGAAAGATAAAATTATGGTTTTTTGTGCATGCTCATGTATGAAACAATATAAGTTTCACTTTTTGAATGCTAAAAACATGACTCAAACCCTAGCCACGGACGACCACCGTGACGAAATCCGCCGGTTTTTGAAAACACCGTAAAAAATTCAAAAACCATTTTTCATTTTTTGAATGCTAAAGACATGCGTTTTTCGTAAAGTGGCTACAAGGTAGGCATTTCATCACAGAATCGACAACAGATTTGCACGACTCAAACCATAGCCACGGACGGCCGCCGCGACGAAATCGACCGGTTTTTGAAAACACCATAAAAAATTCAAAAAAAACAAAAAAAAATGGGAGACCTCCGCGTCACATCATCAAATGTGGCCTACCAACTTGCAAAAATACTAAACTTGCAACACCGGCATTTTCTTGAAGAAGTGTTCTCAAAAACGACCTACCATGAACGAAGATTCATGGCTTTCAAGCCAAACTAGCAATGATATGGCCGCATCCGTTGAATAGTTTCTGATAATATGCCCAAATTTGGCGCATGCCTCTGCCTTGTGATGGCAAACAATGTTGCCAAAGCGAGGTTCCAACTTGTTTAACAAGAAAAACTGTTTTCCATTTTGTGAATGCTAAAGAGATGCGTTTTTCGTGAAGTGGCTACAAGGAGGGTCACCCCAAACGGCGCCATTCCATGTCTACCTCAAAGTAGACCCTATTTCACGTACGGTTGCCAAAAAGCATGCATTTCCGACCTTCGTAGCTACTCCCGGCAATTCAGACCACCTTCGGCCGATTCAGCTAGAACCGGTTGGAATTTGAACTGCGGGTCCTCCATAGCTTGCCCGTTATTTTCACTAAAAATGTTTTTTAGCTTCACAGGTAAGCATTTCATCACAGAATCGACAACAGATTTGCAAGGCTCAAACCCTAGCCACGGACGACCGCCGCGACAAAATCGGCCGGTTTTTGAAAACACCGTAAAAAATTCAGAAAAATGGGAGACCTCCGCGTCACATCATCAAATGTGGCCTACCAACTATCAAAAATATTAAACTTGCAATACCAGCGTTTTCTTGAAAAAGTGTTCTCAAAAACGACCTACCATGAACGAAGATTCATGGCTTTCAAGGCAAACTAGCAATGATATGGCTGCATCCGTTGAATAGTTTCTGATAACATGCACAAATTTGGCGCATGCCTCCGTCTTGTGATGGCAAACAATGTTGCCAAAGCGAGGTTCCAACTTGTTTAACAAGAAAAACTGTTTTTCATTTTTTGAATGCTAAAGACATGTGTTTTTCGTGAAGCGGCTACAAGGTGGGTCACCCCAAACGGCGCCATTCCATGTCTATCTCAAAGTAGACCCTATTTTACGGATGGTCGCCAAAAAGCATGCATTTCCGACCCTCGTAGCTACTCCCAGCAATTCAGACCACCTTCGGTCGATTCAGCTGGAACCGGCTGGAATTTGAACTGCGGGTCCTCCATAGCTTGCCCGTTATTTTCACTAAAAATGCTTTTTAGCTTGACAGGTAGGCATTTCATCACAGAATCGACAACAAATTTGCATGGCTCAAACCCTAGCCATGGATGGCCGCCGTGACGAAATCGGCCGGTTTTGAAAACATCGTAAAAAATTCAAAAAATCAAATAATGGGAGACCTCTGCGTCACATCATCAAATGTGGCCTATCAACTAGCAAAAATACTAAACTTGCAATATCGGCTTTTTCTTGAAAAAGTGTTCTAAAAAATGACATACCATGAATGAAGATGCATGGCTTTCAAGCCACACTAGCAATGATATGGCTGCATCCATTGAATAATTTTTAATAATATGCCCAAATTTGGCGCATGCCTCCATCTTGTGATGGCAAACAATGTTGCCAAAGCGAGGTTCCAACTTGTTTAACAAGAAAAACCGTTTTTCATTTTTTGAATGCTAAAGACATGTGTTTTTCGTGAAGCGGCTACAAGGAGGGTCACCCCAAACGGCGCCATTCCATGTCTATATCAAAGTAGACCCTATTTTTACGGACGGTTGCCAAAAAGCATGCATTTCCGACCCTCGTAGCTACTCCCGGCAATTCATACCACCTTCAGCCGATTCAGCTGGAACCGGCTGGAATTTGAACTGCGGGTCCTCCATAGCTTGCCCGTTATTTTCACTAAAAATTCCTTTTAGCTCCACAGGTAGATATTTCATCACAGAATCGACAACAGATTTGCACGGCTCGAACCCTAGCCACGGACGGCCGCCGCGATGAAATCCGCCAGTTTTTGAAAAAGCCGTAAAAAATTTAACAAAAATCAAAAAAATGGGAGACCTCCGCGTCACAACATCAAATGTGGCCTACCAACTAGCAAATATACTAAACTTGCAATACCGGCGTTTTCTTGAAAAAGTGTTCTGAAAAACGACCTACCATGAACGAAGATTCATGGCTTTCAAGCCAAACTAGCAATGATATGGCCGCATCCGTTGAATAGTTTCTGATAATATGCCCAAATTTGGTGCATGCCTCCGTCTTGTGATGGCAAACAATGTTGCCAAAGCAAGGTTCCAACTTGTTTAACAAGAAAAACCGTTTTTCTTTTTTTTAATGCTAAAGACATGCGTTTTTCGTGAAGCGGCTACAAGGAGGGTCACCCCAAACGGCGCTATTCCATGTCTATCTCAAAGTAGACCCTATTTTACGGACGGTCGCCAAAAAGCATGCATTTCCGACCCTCGTAGCTACTCCCGGCAATTCAGACCACCTTCGGCCGATTCAGCTGGAACCGGCTGGAATTTGAACTGCGGGTCCTCCATAGCTTGCCTGTTATTTTCACTAAAAATGCTTTTTAGCGTCACAAGTAGGCATTTCATCACAGAATCGACAACAGATTTGCACGGCTCAAACCCTAGCCACGGACGGCTGCCGCGATGAAATCGGACAGTTTTTGAAAACACCGTAAAAAATTCAAACAAATTCAAAAAAATGGGAGACCTCCACGTCACATCATCAAATGTGGCCTACCAACTAGCAAAAATACTAAAATTGCAATACAAGCGTTTTCTTGAGCTACTCGGTATGATTTCTACAAAGTTTACAAAAAAAACCTATTTTTTCTACCCCTAAACCCAAAAGAATTTCCCTCCCACACCAAAATTTTCCCTCCACCAAAATTTCCCTCTCCCAAAATTTCCCTCCACTCCCTCTCCCACTACCAGGCGGGACCCACCACTCCCTCTCCCACTAACACACGGGATCCCCTCCCCTCCCCTCCCAAAATTTCCCCTCCTCTCCCATTCCCCACCCTGCAACCCTAGCGCCGCCCTTCCTCTGCTCCGCCCCTCCCTTCCCCATTCCCCACCCCGCAACCCTAGCGCCGCACCTCCCTTCCCCATTCTCCA
>NC_041389.1:362873923-362888018 GCF_002162155.2 Triticum dicoccoides | reverse complement strand
TTGCTACATCGACGGCTACATCGACCGCTCGGGCTACGACGGTGGCTACATCATCGGCGACGGTGGCTACATCATCCACATCATCAACGATCGACGATGGCGACAGGTACCCCTCTCCTCTCCCCTCTCCCCTCGATCTTCTAGGGTTCGATAGATCCCCCTCCTGGTCGACCTAGGGTTAGGATTCAGTCGATCTAGGGTTAGGATTCGGTCGATCTAGGGTTAGGAGTCGTTTTCTTGTCGATCTGGTGGTTCTTGTTCATGTTCATGTTCATCGAGCTCCTGGTTCTTGTTCTTGTTCATGTCGATCTAGGGTTAGGATTCATTTTCTTGTCGATTCAGGGTTAGGATTTGCGCGTCGGCTCCTCCCTCCCTGCTCGAACCCTTCTGATCTAGAACGTGCACTCATGGTGCTTGGCTTGGGTCACAGTTGCATGTGTGTCCTTGTGCACTTGTAGTGCTGGTGGTTTAAGGCACTGAGAATTGGAAGTAGGCGCTTATGGCAATTTAGATCTCATCTAGTAGTTCTTAGTTTGATCTGATCGTTTGTGGCAATGTAGAATTGGAAGCAGACGCTTATGGCAACTGATTGAGTGGAGTATCCTTCTCAGCCAAGCACAAATCTACTTGTTTTTAAATGCCCAATTGACAGTAATTGCACGTCCTGCAAGACATTGCTTTTTATGCTTATTATTATTACTGTTTAAAAGGTTGTAGCGTTTATCAGATATATTGTTTATTTGTTTGGATCTTTCATGTCATAATCTTAAAAAAATTGCTTGTTTGATACTCCTGGAGCTCCTGGTGGTTTGTTTGATCCCCCTCATGGTTTTGGGTTCATGTTGATGGAGAGGAAGTGCATGATTTTAGGGGATGGGGATGGATGAGGTTTGAGGAAGACCTCCCTCTGGTTCATGTTGCTTGTGTATGATTTAATTACTTAGCTTGTATCAGTAGCACTTGGAGAAGGTGCCCTTCAGGGCCTCTCATGCTGCCAATCCCTGTTATTTTGAGGTTATGGGTGGGTTTGATGTGCGTTTGGTTATATTGTGCTTGTGCGTTGGTCTGGTTCATGGCGTGTTTACCGATCTTGTGAGCAGGGCGTTGCGTCACTAATGTTTTTGAACCTGATGTTTATGTCGTATCTCTCTGATGAGATGTATGGCCAAGTGAATGTTGTCATCATCACGATTCACCCCTATGAAACTAGAAGTTTATTTCCCTTTGATTTCATCGAAACTGATGCCTTGTGCTGGCCCAAGATGTTGTAATATCGTTCTATGGCTGCCCATGATCTGGCCTTTTTTTGCGGGTATGGCATTCTTTCTGTACTCAAACACAAAAGCAATCCATGTTAAGTAGACGGTGTTGTGTTCAGTCACCAAGCTATAGTGGAATTACATGATTCGGATGAGCATTTCTTTATCAGTATAGAGGTCGTCGCATGTGGCCCTCTCGCCTTTTTTTGTTGTTGTTGTTGCAAAGACCGGGAACTTTATTGAGCAGTTGAGAATAATTTTTTCATCTGCTTTTGTACTTCTGCAAGTACTGTTGTTTCATGCTTTACTAGTGGAAACATCTAGTTGTTTTGAAGGTCCTCATGATATATTTGTCTAGCTTGCTGTCAGACTGTCTAAGCCTGTGTACATGACACCAATTCACTAGTTCATGTTGCTTGCTTGCTAACATACATGTTGCTTGCAAGCATACATGCTTAATTAGGGTTTCCATCAGCAGTACTTGCTTGTATCAGTAGCACATGGAGAAGAAGCTACTTGCTTGCTTATTAATTAGGGTTTGTATCAGTAGTATTTGCTTGCTTCTTTTCAATTTCGTTCATTGCTTGCTTGTTTCTATCAGTAGCACTTTGCTTGCTTGCTTCTTTAGTGTACATATATTTCCACTGTACATGCATGCTTGTTTAGTGCACTTACATGTTTGCTTAATTAATAACAGTACATCACTGTATGTGCATTATGGTCCAAATGCTTTCCTTTATTGATACAAGTGCATCATTTTACTTTATCCCTATTGTATCTAATTGTTGTTTATTCTATTTTGCAAGCACCACCTCAAGATCATCCATGGCAAGGATGACAAGGTCAAACATGAGGCCAACCGTTGGTATGCAACTTGCTCCTTGTGGTTATACTGTCAGTTTCATAAAATCTGTGTCTTAATATGCTAAGTGAAATGTATTGCTGCAATCTGAATAAGCTGGCTTAATTGTGCCTATGTGGTGTTAGTCTTCCTTACCTGAATAATTAGGATTAAATGATAATAAAATTTCAAAAGATATGTTTGGCTGGCTGTCCATGCATTCCAAACATTCACCTAATAGTTATGTTTCCTTTATCAGCAAAGAAGAGCCTCTCACCAAGTACGAGAAGGTTAGGGCTAGAAATATCACGAGGAACAATCGGATGTTCCAGTCCCTTGGCATCGGTGCAATAGCGTCGATGATTAGGAAAACAAATTGTGTACAAGAAGGTAGAAGTGATGAGGTTCAAGAAGGTAGTGGAGTTATCAATGATGACCCAGAGTACAATCCTAAGGAGGATGAAGTTATTGATGGAGAGGAAGTGGATGATGTTGTAGTGAACAAGATTGTTAATGTGGAAACTCTGTCTTGCTTGGAGGGATGGGGTTCTTTTATGCTATGTTATTTCTTGTGCTCACATATTTCTCTTGTGATCTAATGCTTTTTTCCATGCTATTTATGCGAGGCACTGAAGGAATCTAGGATGAAGAGGCCTGGTGTTAAGAAGACAGTCAGCAAGAAGAAGAAGAGCTCAGAAACATCTGCTGCAATGCCTCTAGGAAGGGTGATGGCCCTAGCTCCAGGACAAAAAAAGATGATCCTGGAACCTAATGAACCTGCCCTTGATAGAGTCACAAGGCAGAAAGCAAAGATGGCGACTGCGACGGACCATCAGGAAAGTCTGCTGCGCATGGACTCTGAGACCTCGGTGCAAATGGGTGATGAGTTGCCGCCCATGGATGAAGGAACCACTCTCAGCATGGATGGAAGTGGCACTGTCTGCCTAGATGAAGGAGGAACCATCTGCATTGATGAAGCAGGCACTGTCCACACAAAACTCAGTCCTGTTGCACTTTCTATTGACAGGAATGCTGTCATCAATGAAGAAGAACAGCAGCTTGTGCTTCAATCAGGAAGTTTTTTTTTGATGGGAAGGACAGTAGGAAAGGCTCCTACTGTGTTTTCATATATAAGGAAGAAATTTTACAGTTACATCACATGTACACACAGCTCCACCCAGACCACACACAAAGAGGGTGAGGATCCACAGTAGAGAAAAAAAGATCAAGATGAAACTTCTAACATGTCAAAGATCAGCTAGGAAGGAGTCTATGAGAGTAGAGTGCTCCCTCTTGGTTCTGTGCTGTAAGAGTCCAAAGTCTTCCTTGAATCTTCGAAGCCAGGAGTTGATGGAAGGGTCCACCCTTCTAAGATGCTTGTTATTTCTTTCCTTCCATAAGCTCCAGGCTGCCACGAGGAAGATGTCAAGGAAGAGAGGGTCGTTCCAGGAGTCCTTGGCTGTTTGCAGAAGATGCACACGGCAGTGGAAAGTCGGCCAGACGATCCCAAGTTTATTCCAGCAGGCTTGACTAAAAGGGCACGTAAAGATCATGTGATCCACCGTTTCTTCATCTGGGTCCCCACAAAGGAGGCAACTGTGGTCATCCCCAATGTCATAATGGCACCATTTCAGCATGTTACGTGTGTTGAGCCTGTCATGGCAAAGGAGCCATCCAAAGACCTTAATCCTCATGATGCAGTGTGAGCGCCAAAGACTTCTGAAAATGGGGTGGGCTTGGGCGTCTCTGAAAAGATACTGATAGTAGTCTCTTGACCTAAACTCCGTCTTGCCCCAAATATAGTGCCAAACATCATTAATAGATGCGGTCGGGCTCATGTGCAAGGAGAGCAATTGGATGTCGCGCACCTCGGACAAAGCTTGCGGCGAGAGCGGTAGGTGAAAGGCCGCAGCCAGCGACGTGGTCTCCAAGAAACCCTTGATGGATGCATCTTCCTGTATGGCAAACGAAAAGGCATGGGGGTGTGTGGTTTGGAGTACATCTTGTCCCCATAGATCCTTCCAAAACAACGTGGTCGTGCCCGACACCACTTGCACTTGAGAGATCCCACGGAAGATTGGAGTGAGTTTCAAAATATCTCGCCACCAGAAAGAGCCGACCGATGGCATGGCATGTGGTATTTTGTCAGTATAGTAGGTGCCCCACAGGAGTTGCACCCACAGGATGTCCCGCTTGTTGTAAAACTTATGAAGGAATTTCAATAATAGGGCTTCATTAAGCAGCTTGATGTTGATGACCCCGGGGCCTCCATGCTTCTTTGGCTTACATACCATACCCCAGGTGGCAAGTGAGTTGCATTTCTCCCCTTGCTCACATTTCTTGGTCCATAGGCACCTACTCCTGATCTTGTCGAGCATCTCAAGTAGTTTTGGTGGAAATTTAAGTGTGCACATGGCATAAATGAGGAGCGAGGTAACAGTAGCATTAAGCCAAGAAAGCTTCCCCCATATGACATCATAGCAATGGTCGATGTGAGATGGCGTTCAGCATTGCAAACCAGCGGCATGAGATAAGGATCGTTGGTTTGGAGGTGCCAAGGGGTAGACCAAGGTAAGTGAACGGCATCGCTCCAACAGAGCAACCAAAGAGGTTTGCAAAGGTAGTGGCAGCATCTGCAGATAGATTGATTGGTATGAGCGTGGACTTATGAAAATTGATTCTTAGACCGATCGAAGAGGCATAGTCAGTCAGGATCTCTTTCATGGTGGCAGCTTGTTGTAGGCAAGCAGGCATCACAAGATTCGTATCATCCGCGTATTGGATCACCGGATATTTCGTTTGACTTGCGCATGGGAAAGGCAGCTGGATTCGCCCTTGTCGGAAGGCCTCATTAATGGCAGCCTGGAGGAGGTCAGCGGCAAGGACAAAGATCAGGGGGGAAAGTGGGTCTCCCTGGCGCACTCCCATATGGCAATGAAATTGTCGGCCAGGAACCCCATTAAGCAGCACTGAAGATCTGCCAGTGGAGAAGATACAGTCAATCCAAGACAACCATTTGTCATTGAAGCCCATGTGCTTCTGATATTAAGCATGGGAGCGTGCTCGATCGTGTTGAAAGCTTTGGCGAAATCCAGCTTTAAAAGAATGATCTCTCGCTTTGAGGCTTAACACTGGTGAATATACTGGAAGGCCCAGGCGAGGCAGTCTTGGATCGTGCGACCTTTGATGAACCCGTACTGGTTTTTATGAACTATCTGCAGGATAACACACTGTAACCGATTGGCTAGGAGTTTGGTAATCAACTTCAGACAACAGTTTAGGAGTGTGATTCGTCTATAGTCATTAACCGTCTCAGGTGAGTTGGTTTTTGGGATCAGAGTAATGAAACCATCATTTATGCTTGTCAGGTCCAAACTACCTTCATGAAATTGATCACAGAGAGCATAGAAGTCGTGCTTGATCATAGGCCAGCAAGCTTTCAGAAAAACACCACTAAACCCATCCGGACCAGGTGCCCGGTCAGAAGGCATGTCTTTGATTACTTCATCAATTTCCGCATGCGTGAAACTGTCAGTGAGGTGATCCAAGTTTGTATGACGTTGTATGATGTCAGGGAGACTGAACCGCATTTTAGTTGGTCGAGAAGTGCCCAGGCGATTAGTATAAGTTTGAAAAAGCAGTGCTTCTTTCTCATTGTGGTCATCAAAAGTTTCTCCTGCATCATTTCTGAAACTCGCTATGCTGTTGCGTCTAAACCTTTCGATGGCAACAGCTTGGAAAAACTTCGTATTTTCGTCCCCAAACTTGATCCAACGTATGGTACAGCGTTTCTTCTAGTATATGTTTTGGTAATGAAGTAGGCGCAATAAGTGTTTCTTGAGAATGTTGCGGAAGTTCATCTCTGAGATTGTCAAAACTCTATTGTTTTCAAGCTCATCTAGCTGGGCCAATGTTTCATTACAGTTGGTGATGGCAACAGTGAGACGAGAGATGTTTTTGCTCCATTTTTTTAGGGCATATCGGAGCGCCTTGAACTTACGACAAAGTACAGTCGCAGCATTAGAGGATCTAACAGGCGTGTTCCAAACCGCTTGTACTATGTCATTGAAACCAGGGTGCAAAATCCAGTATGGTTTGAATCTGAAAACTTTGCTGCGAGGTATGGTTGTTTGGATGGAAACTAGACAAGGCACATGGTCTGAAACAGGCTTACCGAGGGGTTTAACCATGGTGTTAGGGTACGCGTTAGTCCAATGGAGCGAGGTAAAGAACCAGTCTAACTGTTCAAGTAGGGGTTCCTGCTGCATATTACTCCAAGTAAACAATCGGCCTTTAATGGGCAGTTCAATTAGGCTCAACTTGCGGATTATATCGTTAAACGTGCACATGTTGTTCGGGCAGCCCCCAGGCTTGTTGCGGTTGTCAAGAGCTCTGATGTAATTGAAATCACCGAGCAACAGCCAGTCTTGAGTGGGGGGAATGGCAAGATCATAAAGCCAATTAGTAAAGGTCAGACGAGGATCACCAGAGCACGGCCCGTAAATGTTAGCCAGGGTCCATGTGTGAGCTGATAAGGTGCTTTTGAAGGTAATAGCCAGAGCAAAATCAGAAGAGAAAATGACATCGCCAGAGAAGACCGAACTTTTCCAAATAGTAACTAAGCCCCCCGAGGCCCCTTGGGAGGGAACAAAATAAAATTTATCAAATTGTTTCGGACAGCATGACTTAATAAACCCTAAATCAAAAGTGGTCTTTTTAGTCTCTTGCAGACAGGTAAGCGAGCAACCACTAGATCGAACCAGATTATTCAGAGCAAGTTGCTTATCATCCGAGTTCATACCACGGATGTTCCAGCAAAGTATATTCCAGTTGATCAGTGGGGGCATGCGGGAAGTAATAAATTAAGCCCTGGGAGCAGCGGGCGTATCCTCAGGCTCTGGAGAAACGGGGTCCAGCTCGTGTGACTCCCCCCGGACTGATGAAGGTGCAACATTAGAATTTCTTCAGTCAGTTCTGCTGGAGGGATCGCGCACCTGTTGATGCCAATATCTTGAAGCACGGGAACTGGGGTTGGAGGTAAGATCTCCTCCTGGGCAACCTCAGCAGAAGACGATGATCCAATTGAAGGTACCAGCCGGGGTTTGACCCGTGAGATCACAGGGCGAGCGTCAGTTACCTGCTACGATTTGAAGTCGTTGAATTTGTTGGATCGGTTGCTATGACGAACCTTAGTAGTGGAGATGGGAGCAGCGGGGCGGGTGCGATGACCACGAGTGACCACAGGGCCGGACGGCAGGGAGATAGCATTAACTGCACCCAGTCCAGGTGGATCAGAAGTGATTCTGTTAGTAAGCGGGCTAGAAACATGCCCTCGACTAGCAGGAGACATAGCTGGAGCGCCAGGCACAATCGCCAACTGGTTTTGCTGATCAGACAAAGGGCTCTGTAGTGGCTCATCATGGATTTCTTCAATAGTCATTGAGGTGGGCATAGTACGTGCAGTATGGCAATGGGAGAAAGTGATCCCAAAAGCATCAGAAGACACAATGACCTGAATATCCAAGGTGTTAGGTCTTAAGCCATAACCAGCACTCCATGGTCCAATAGCAGCAATCATGGGGCGAAGTGCATGAAACATGTAGGTGTTAAGCTGTTGGAGGGGGATGGGATCATTCAACAGTAAGTTGATCAGTTCAGAACCTTCCGCTGACAGCCCAAACTAAATACCGGTGTGACGCAGAGCAACATAGATATTAACAGATGCAGGTGCAGAACGCTGCTGATAAATAGGTGCAGACAGCGGGACTAAAACCAGAGCAGAGTCCTTAGAACTATCATCAGTAGCAGAGAAAGTGTCGTGCCAGGCATCCAAGGCATTATCAGACAAGTTATCATCCGGCACAATACCATATTTTACAGTTAAACCTTGTGAAGCTAACCAAGCCTGATAATTCATCAAGTGAGGAGGGAGTTGTGGCAGAGGAGGAGCTGGTGGAGCAGGCCAGGCATCCCAAGCAGCATTGATCTGAGCAGCATTGTTCTGAGCAGGACCATTGCCCTGGTTGGCGCCTTCAGCAGCAGGGGCGCCATTCTGAACCAACCAATTATGTACCTGTTGCTGGTAAAGCTGCTCGGCCGTGAGCTCGGGTCCAAAGAGAGGATGTGGGTTGCCGTCCGGTGGTGGCGGTTCTTCACCAGGAGCAAGGACCTCAGATAGCAATCCGTTCCAATCATTGTTGCGTAAGATTGTAACTTGCACAGTCCAACAGTCACGTGCACCACCCAATTGCAAGACAACAAAGATTTTGGGAATCAGACGAAGGCGAAGAACACGAGCTTTAAGCAGGATATACCTTCTGTCTTGGTGGGGATTATACCAACTAACCAGGGAACCATATCCACCCAAAGCTTTTGTGATGTAGTAATCTGCCTGGTAGTCATATGGGAATCCAAAGAACATCAGCAATACCTCATGGCCAAAAGAAGTTTTGCGACAGTTCAGAGCTTCATTGTGCGGCACGAAACTGATGAGAAGATCTTCTTCCTCAAGCTCGATGGGAGTGGCGACCGCAGTGTCACGCATAAAACAATCCGCAAACCCGAAGATGCCAATGCCAAATGGATGATCAGAGGACTCAGTAGTGAATAGTTGGGATTCATGTAACAGACCTTCAAACATGTTGTGGATGGCAGCGCGACGATGCAGAGGAACATAGTGACTGGCTTCGGCAATGGCGAGGAAGTCATGATTGAGTGGCGCAATGGGGCCAACAACCATCCCACTGCGAACCAGGCGATCCGCCGGACCGGGCTTGACGGCGAAGCCAGGTGGAAGGAACGGCACCGGATTCAGTGGGTAGTTCGCCAAGGGAAGGGAGGCGTAGGTGGGCGGTGGAGACTGAAGTTGTGACAGGACTGGTCTCTACTGCGGTGTGACAGGACCCGAGGCGGAAGATGGACCATGGGGGGTAGGAATGGAAAGCTGTGGATTCTTGGGCTTCCATTGCCATTTTTTGTTATACCGCAACTTATGACAGGATCGTTCCACATGTCCGTAGAAGCCACAGGCAGAGCATCGAACAGTGGTTTTCTTGCAGCGAGTATTAGGCAAGTCGATGGTAAATGGCAAGCTTCCAATCTGATTAATATATTGCCCTGGACGGTTGATATCAGCTTGATCGTGCAACACAGGGCAGGTCCAAGAATTAGGCCTTAACGGGCAATCGACCGCCTTGTGTCCTGGTGACGAGCAGTTAATGCAAATCAGCTGTGCCTGGCAAGAATACTTGTGGTGGCCCCATTGAAGACAGCGCGGGCATAGAACTGCCCAATTTTTAGATAAGTTCGAAATATCAGCAGCTGAGTATTGGTCTTGGGCTAGATCTGCCATGTGCCAGGCCGAAAGGATAGCGGGCCAAGAAGTATGTGCGGGGGCATATTTGAAAGCCGAGCGTAGGAAGCATTGAGGAAGCTGTGGATATGAGCTGGACAGAGGACAATTAAAAGCCCCCAATTTAATGAAATTAACCTGCTGATGCTCCTCTAATTTTGCGAAGCGTAAAAAATGCTCCACTAATGCAGCTTGATTAGCGCTATCAGAGATCGGATGAACAGGTTGCCAAGAGAGATGAACCGAAAATCCATGTGTCGAAGAGTCTGTGTCGAAATAGGAAGAATCCTTCGCAGGGAGATATTGATGATGCAAAGAACCTTGGGCCGAAGATGTTGATGCCTCCATGGCATTAGCATTGGAGAACCGCATATGATCCATAGAGGTTAAGCCAAACTTGCCCAGAATCAAACTAGAGCCAGAGTCTCTCTGAGAACTAGATGGCAAAAAATTGAGAGAAGGCTTAATGGCCATTGGACGGCGAGCAGAAATACCCAAAAGCTCTTGATCAGCATGCCAATAAGTAGTCGCAACCGGCGCTTGTGCAAAATGACCATTAAACAGATGGAAATGGCAAACAAAATCCGGCCAAATTCTGTCCCTGAAGCGATGAATGAAATGCCCCACCTTGTTATTGGCCACAGAGAACTTGAAAGAACGGTCATTGATCTTGGACACACGAAAACCAGAACTAAGACCACCAATGCAACATTGCAACGCAATACCAACCGATTCTTCCGAAAGAATGAAAGAGGCCGAAGAGAAGGAGACCACCAAAAAGAATTCCTTGGAGTCTCGAGAGGGGGAGAAATGGACTGTGGATCCAAACCTTCTTCTCAAATGATCTGCCAGGGCAAGGCTCGGTGCAAAATCCCAATGTAGGAGCCCTTCCATGGGGATCTAGCCTAGAATTCGCCATGGAGCTCACAGGAGGGCGAGAGGGGTGGGAGAGGAGTGGGTGGGAGGGGAGCCATCGGGTGGGTTCTTCAATCAGGCAAGTTGACCTTCGCAATGCTATCTTTTACTAGTGCATTTTCCAAATGGAATGATCATGTATGCTTTTCTCGATTCCTGCATTTGTCGATTTCTATTCTAATTTATGAGTTCAATTTCATTTTCAGATGCAATGACTACCAAGACTAGACTTAGAAAAGGCAAAGGGCTAGAGAGGATCACCAAGTCGCTTCGTAGCAAGGTGTCTATCCAAATTGCCGAATGGATGAAGCGTCCAGAGAAGCCTCTGCAGGTAGCAAAGCTTGCTTTTGAGTGTGGACTCATTGCAAGAAGCCATCTTCCGGTTCTTCCTCACTTCAAGCTATACAAAAAAAATGCTAGTCTATTGGAGAACTACATTGGGAAAATTGATGTAAGCTACTTGTTTCATAGTTAATGTGCTATCTATTTTTTGTTACACCTATGCATGATCACTAATATTGTTCCTACCTTGTTTGTTGTCTTGGTAGGCAAACTTTGAGATGAGCACGGACTCAGAGACCATCAAGACCGCGTGCAAAGATATTCTACAGAAAAATTCAAAGAACAGACGCCATCAGATCAAGAAGAAGTATTTTGATACCGTAGCCGCAAATAAAGTCAACATTAAGTCTCCGGTGCCTGATCTGACGGATGGTGAATGGCAAGCTCTGGTGGAGATGTGGTCTACCCCAAGACACAAGGTTTGTCTCTGCTTTGTTTGATGCTTTATGTTCTGCACATGATCATGCTGACAATATGCTTTTTTGTAGGAAACCTGTGTGTCGAACAAGATGAATCGAGAAAAAGTCATGTACAATCAGAGAACTGGTTCCAGGCACTACACAACACATTTTTGCCACTGTGAGAACTTTTCTCTAGAGACCTTACTGTTTGATCCTCGTTGAATAACATTTCTGATTCTTGCTGAATAACATTTTGATTTTTGTTGAAAAACATTTCAGAAAGAAGAGCGTAAGGGTGAGGAGCTGTCTGCGATTGACTTGTTTAAGGCCACCCACAACAGCAAGAAGCATGGGTTTTCGGAGCCAGTCAAGACTGCTATAGTAAGTCACTCCATGCTTTGTCCATGCCCTGTTTGATTCATAGTCAGCTTTGATGCGGTTGGATGCTTTGATGATTTGGTGTTGTTTGATTCGGAGCCAGTTCCATGCTTTGATGTTGTTTGATAGTTCCATGCTTATAGTTCCATGCTAGGCTTAATGAAGATATCAGAACAGCTTAATGAAGATAGTTCCATGTTGTTTGATTCACACACGTTGTGTTCCATGCTTTGATGTTGTTTGATAGTTCAACAAAGATGTCAGAACTTGATGTAGCTATTTGTTGTATTTTTTATGATATGATGAAATTTGATCTGAATGTTAGTCAGGAAGCCATCTTATATAGAACCACCATTCTAGGCTTAATGAAGCGATCATATTGTTCCAATTGCATGTCTCCAGGTCACTAGTCATCATCTTCTTGTATAGATTTTGTGTGCTGGTTTGGTTACTTCAAATAATCCATTTGTGTGCTGGTTTGGTTTCTCCACTAATGCCTATCATTTTCCTCCATATGTTAGCTTGAGATGGAAAAAATGAAGGACGTGCCGGTACCAGAAGGTGAAGAGCCAAAGTCTACTATTGAAATTGTCGAAGAAGTGCTGTTGAAATCTGTCAAGCAAAGCACATTCCTCACGAATGTTGGGCTCCAGTCATCTAGGAACAACTCCCGCAAAGCAACTGCTGAAGTTGCTGCTCATGTTCGTGACCTTGAGCAGAAGCTGGAGAGGTCCGAGCTTCAAGATGAAGTGGTGCAAGAAGAATTGGCGGCAATCAAGATGAAGGCGGAAGAATCTGAAGCTGCACGCGACAAGGAACTTGAGCTGCTACGCAAGAAGTCTCAAGAACAGGAAGAGAAGTTAGCCCACTTGATGGCTCTCTTTGGAGCTAAGGTAGTTTGATGGCTGTGCAGTTTGTCTTTGAACCTCTTTCTCTTTGAGCTGTGAACCTGGAGCTAAGGTAGTTGTTGCATTTTGAACCTGTGAACCTGGGAGCTGAGCTGAGCTATTGCATTTTGTTGCATTTTGCTGTTTGAACCTAGGAGCTATGAAGTTATGTGATCCTGTGAAGTTATGTGATCTTGTGAACCTGTGTTTATTTTCTATGAAGTTATGTGGATCACTTGTGCACCTGGGCTTGTGGATCACTTGTGCACCTAGGCCTTTCTATTTATAGTTATGCAAAATGAGAACCTGGGCTCTAAAAAGGCCAAGGCCCAAACAAGAATTAGACCAAAATGGCTTGGGCCTAAAAAAAGAAATGACTGTAAGAAAAAAATATATAAAAGGCTGCATGATAGAAAATAAAAAGTCCAAGGCCCAAATTTGAACTAGACTAAAAAGGCTGTGGCCCAAAACAATAGTGGACTATAAATAAAATTCATCAGAAAAAGGCCCCATTCCCAGAAAATAAAAGGCCAAGTTATTGGGCCAGGCACATGCACATAAGCAAAATAAAGAGAGAGAAAATTAAATGGGCCCAATTATTGGGCTTGGCCCATGTAGACGGCTGAAATGGACCGGGCTGATTCTATTTTACAACCTTTTCATTTGGTCGTAATTCTGCCACGTCAGCTTGCCACGCTGGATCTGACGTGGTGTGGTCGGATAGCTAGTGACCAAAATAATTGGTCGTTAAATCTATGACCTTTTTTGGTCATAAACGTCTACGACCATTCCAGAAGAAAGGTCGCTATAGTCAGTTAACGACGGCCAGCTTTTGACCTTATGTTTTTGGTCACAAAAAGGTCACAAATTGAAAACAGTGACCATTCAGTGACCAATAGTGGTGGTCACAAGTTGACATATTTCTTGTAGTGGAGAATCGCCTTCATGGTGATATCTCAAGGAGAATAGGGTGAGCCTTCGTGGCTTGGTGTGCCTTCATGGTAACATCCACCTCTCTAACGGTGACTAGCTTCCCTCCAAGGAAGTGAACATCGGGATACATCCTCGTCTCCGTGTCTTTGGTTAATTCTAACCCTAGCCACTACTTGTGGTTTACTTCGGTATCTTGACCTTGCATTCACTATATCTTGTTGTCCTCATTATATTGTGTTGGTTTCCTTATCGTAGAGATTATTTAGGCCAACACTTTATAGTCCGCAATTCATACTTGCTACTATTGTTCTATCTTGTGCTTAGTGTGATTTGCTAGCTTGTAACATTCGTTCCCATATCTTGTGACATAACTTGTGTAACCTTGTAGTGCTTACTTGAGTTCGATTGTATCATTCAATTCCATATATTGTGATACAATTTGTGTAAGCTTGTATTGCTTACTTGTGGTTGTGTGTATTATTCATTTACATATCTTGTGATATACATTGAGTAAGTTTGTGTAACTTACTTGTGCTTACTCATATCCTCGTTGTTCTCATCTTATTTAGAATAAGTTGTTTGTGCACTTAGTTGATCCTAGTATATTTATGTTTTGTGCTTGAAAAGTATCCGCTTAGTTTATTTCCGCATCAGGATATAGCCGAATCCGTAAAAGTTTTTAAAACGGCTATTCACCCCCCCCCCCCCTCTAGGAGACATCATGGTCCTTTCAATTGGTATCAAAGCATGGTCTCTCCTTATTAAGCTTCACCGCCTAGAGAGTAATG
>NC_041389.1:362867049-362873489 GCF_002162155.2 Triticum dicoccoides | reverse complement strand
TGTCGACTAGTGAACTAGTGCACAACAACACTTTTGATTTGGATGGCACAAATTATCACCTATGGAGAATTCGCATGCTTTGTCACTTTCAGGCCATGGGTCCAAATGCTTTGCGAATTGTTCTTATAGGAATTTCTATTGCTAAGGATGGACATTCTCCATCTATTGAGGATATGTATCTTGATTGTGATACTTCTCTTGTCATTCATCAAGCTTTAACCTTTGAAGTGTTTAAGGCAGTCACGACTTGCAAGTCGGCTCATGAGACTTGGACCAAACTTGAAGATATATATGGTGGGGTCCAATCTTGATGAAGACAATATTATTTTCGGGGAGTTAATCGAGGAGTTCTCCACATTTTTAAATCATGAAGAACTATATATTGCTTCCACCTCCAATTACTTGGACACTTCAATATCTTTCACTTCACCAACCTGTGGCGTGCCACAAGGTAATGACATGGTGAGTGAAGAAATATCTTGTAATGATGGTGTTAAGCTCATTTGTGATGATATGCTTGATCTCCCATGTTGCCATGATAGAAATGCTTTGGTTTCCTCTAGTTGTTCTATGACTAACCATGTAGAGGAAATCAAGAAAGATGGGGCATGCTTGATTGATGAAGAACCCTCTTCTCCAAAAGAATCATCATCAACCCCCTTTGTTCACATGTGCCTCATGGCAAGAGGTAATGACGAGGTATCATCTTCTCTTAGTGATAATGATGATAGTTGTAATGAGGAAGATGATGATGACTTGGCTCAAAATCTCTATGAGATTGGGAAAACTCTTCATAGAGCTAAAAGTAACACTTATAAAAGGTTCCAAGATGTTCTTGCTTGCTTTGAAAAACGTAATGCCTTATTTCTTAACGAGCAAGAGAAAAGTGAACAACTTGAACATGTGCTTGCTAAGGCTCGTCAATGCCTTAGTGACTTGAGGTCTTTAAAAGAAGAGATTGAAGTTACTCATTGTAAACTTAAAGAGGATTTTGAGAACCTTGACCTTGGCTACAAGGATGGCAAAGGAGATTTCACCAAACTCTCTAAGTCTCATGAGGAACTTCAAGCTACTCATGTGGAATCTCTAGTTTCTACATGCTCCTCTCATATTGATAATGATGCTTGTGCTACTAACTCTATCTTGTGTGAAGTATCTATATTGAAAGAAAATTTTGAGCTAAGGACTCAACTTGATTTGCTAACTAGCAATTATGGGGAATTGGAAGAAAGTCATAAAAAGCTCTCAAACACTCATGAGGATCTTCTAATCTCTCATGATGGGTTAAAGTTATCTCATGAGGCTATGATCACCAAGGTAAAATTATGTGAGTCTCATGTGGATATTAGCACATCTTCTACTCGAAATGCCTTATTGCCATGTGCTAGTCCTTGCAATTCCTCTCTACATGATATTGGTACATCTTATGATGAATTGCTCACCATGCCTTGTTGCTCTAACAATGAAGTTTCTACTTCCTCTAGTTCTTTTGTTAATACTAACCTTGTAGAGGAAAATAAAGAGCTCAAGGCCCAAGTCACCAATTTGAAGAAAGACTTGGAAAAATATTGTGATAATATCTTGAGTGTTCAAAAGGACCCTCAAGACAAAATAGGACTTGATTTCATCTCCAAAAAGAAGAAGTCCAAGAACAAGAAGAAGGGAAAAGATCAAGTCAAGAATTCGGCCAACATTATTTGCTTCAAGTGCAAGAATGTTGGACACCATGTGAGATCTTGTCCATTAAAGAAGAAGGCTTCAAGTGTGAAGCATCAAGGGAAGTGGCCTCAAATTCAATCTCAAGATAATGAAAGGCCTCTTCCCATGCTTAGCCAAGATAATGTTCTCCAAGTTGAGAAGGTAAAGAAGAAGAGAAATGGGAGCACATGTTGCTATATTTGCCATGAGAAGGTACACATATCTTCATCATGTCCTAACAGTAATGTCTCTAAGCCTCCAATTGTCAATGATCATTATTCACTTAGAAAGGATAATGTTGGCAATTTGTTTGCCAAGTTTGTGGGCACCCAAAGTGGTTTGAGTAAAGAAAAGACTATTTGGGTTGCCAAGCCTATTGTGACTAATTTCTTAGGACCCAACTATATTGGGGACCATCAAGCTCTAACTTAATCAATAGGTGTGTGGAGGGCATTGGAGACTTGGCTAGTTCATGAAGAAAAATGATTCTCACCATTCATTATGGTTCAAACCAAGTCAAGTGAATTATCATCATATTTGTCATTCCACTGCTCCTCATGGAGGTAACTTGTATTTGTATTGTCTACATTGAAATTTACTAGCCCCATGCATGTTTAGGTTTTGTTCCTAGCATGTGTTTGTATATGGTGTGCCTCCTAATATGCTTGATTCATGTTATCTAGCTTGTGTAGGTTGCTATGCACATCATATAGTTGTATGTGTGGTTTCGAGCCTTTATTGCTTCATTAGTTGAATCTTCCTTGGCTCTTTTGAGATATTAATGGATCATCACATTATGGGGGAGTGCTATGTTTTAAGCATATCACAAACCTTAAATGTGTATATATGTAGGATACCACCTACAATTGTTAGTGCAATATTATCTAGTTACTATGTGGTATGTAAAATTCATGTGAAACTCAAATCCTCATCCATTAATTATCCTTAGTTGGGTTTCATTTGCCTCTTGTGGATAATACATGGATTATCACATTATGGGGGAGTGATATACTTTGTGCATATCACTTCTCGTGTGAACATTAACAATAGAGGTTTGCCAGTTTGCCACTTAGAATTAATATTTGAGATTATCTTATATCTCTGTGCCATGAAATCCTTTGTTTGATTATGGTATTCTTGGGGCAATTTAAGTATGGTATTCTTGTGCGGTTTTGCCCATGGTTATCTTAAAAATTGTATTTGGAAAATCATTTGAATAAAGCCATTCCAATTGTTTCTTTGCATGATGATCTATCTAATTGGAATGTTAATAATATGTTATCCAAGCATTGTGTTTATATCTAAACTCTCATGTTATGCTTGTGTTAGTATAGGTGATCATGTACTTATTTGGTTTCTACACCGAATGACAACTCGAAACACCATTTTGTTCGAGTTCATCTTATTGGTTTGTATGGAGTTATGGTAGTTTGTTATCTCACTGTTTATGGTGTCCTATATCTTCTTGAGTGAGATATTCACATGAGTATGTGTGCAATGCATATCTTATATGCTCATTGGTTTTCCTTGGTTCATATGTTGAACTTTCTATGCTATCATATGTTGATTTGTCACTTTGAGTCATTTTGGACAACATGAATGACTAGTGATGTTATTAGAAGTATTAACGGTTATGTCTTCATTTGCCAAATTTGTATCTCCCTGGATTTTGGTAGGCTTGTGCATGCATATTTACTATGTGTAAATTCTCATGCCTTTTTTCCTTTATTTGATCCTATATATAGGGTGAGTCTATTATGATAACACCCTTAAGAGTCTTATTCTGCACATCACTTTCTTATTCTGCTAACACCCGAACCATCCTCCCGCGTCAACTCCACCGAACTGCAATAGAAGAAAACCACCCCAGCCCCACGTCACACCTTATCCACCCCACCTAACCCACTTTCTTCCTCCCGTCAAACCCACCCACCTAGCCATGGCGGCTTCGCCTCCTCTCATCCCCGACCACCCCCACCCCGCGGCGGCGCCCCCACCTCCCACCCCACAGCACCGCCCGACCACCCCCACCCTGCGGCGGCGCCCTCACCCCTCCACCCCGCGGCAGCGCCCCCACCTCCCACCCCACGGCGTTGCCCCCAAAATCCAGGATGGGCCCAGCCGCCGAATCCATGCCTCCACGGCCACCACGCGCCATTACCTTTCTCCCATCCGGCGGCGCAGCCTCGCCCCGGTGGCACGCCGCACCACCGCCCACCTTCCCTTAGTTCTTGTGCCCGCTTGCGTGCGCCGGGTCTGCCAAGCCACAGCCGGGCTACTCCAGCCCCAAGGATGTCGCGCCGCCTCCAGATCCGGCTTCCTCGAGCATCCATGGCAAGCTCTGCGGTGGGGACTCGAGTGACTACGAGCACACCGACGAGCGCTCGCCCCACCCCCTCGGATCCATCTCCTACACTACTTCACGCTGAGCTCCACGCCCACGGCGCCACCATACAAATTCAACCGGTCTCCACGGCTCTCTCTCTCTCCCGTTTGCAGTGCAGACAGGTGGTGCTGTAGTACACCCCCTTTTCCCTTTTTTCTTGCTGGCAAAGAGGAACCCCCTACATGCAGCGTCGGGCTCGTGGTAGTGCTCTCCGTCGGCCAAGAGGACCACGAGTTCTCCCCCTGAACTCCCCCTTTTTCTCTCGCCACAGTTACCAACGAAGAGCTACTGCACGGTGCTCATGGCTCGTCGCCGACGACCCCAACGGTCAGCCACTACAGCTCTGGATAGTGGACAGGTGCGGTGCGGCTAATGCACTGTTGCAGTGCAGAATATGTTTTTGGTGCAGATTTGAGTGTTGTTGACGAAGTGCGGGGTCCTCTCGACGTAGCCCATAGCATTTTTTCTAGGTTTGGCCTTGTGTTTTATCCGCAGTTCATTGAAGTGGAGTTTCTGGCAGATCAGTGCAGTTTTGGTCACAAAAATGACCAGCCTCACATTCACAAAACCGTGCTCCAGATCGCCGGGAGCGAGTTGTCCCTCCTCACCTTGCAGTCCGGGCGTCCGCAAACTTGAAGTGCGCCTGGGCGCACGATGCGGGTCACTGTGTGTTTTGATGCAGAATGTTGTGTGGGAGTATCCTGCTGCAGTTTGCTAGTCTCCCATCTGCAGTTCTGATGTCTTAATTTTTTTGAAGAAGACAAAAAAGTGGTTCACTCTAATTTGTGCAGCAGCCCATTACCTTTGTATGAAGTGCAATTTGTTTTGTGTCTCAAAATTCAGTCGACTAAATGAACACTTGCAGTGCATTTGGTCCTCGGATGTGGTTTACTTTTAAGAGTGATGCTATTCACTTGCGCTCAACATGAAAGTGTGTTTTTTTATAAACGAAACAACAAGATAGCAATGAGGTTCACTTCGCCATATGCCGTGGTTCATTTGCCCTCGTCTCTACGGTTCACTCTTGTTCATAAAAATTGCTGAAAAAAAGACAACAAAAACTCACAAATTTACGTCTGACAAAAGAATTCATGAAGTTCACTTGACTGTCTGATGCAATGTGGTTTTCAGTCTAAAAGCAGTGTGGTTTTCTTCCTCGTCTTCAAAAATTTGCGTCCCATAAAAAAGAAACCATGTCGTTCTCTTACCAGTCTGATGCAGTGCGATTTTTCGTCCGATGCAGTGCGATTTTCAGTCGGATGAAGTACGCACGTCGATTTGGGTGTCGCGAAAAACAGAGTGCCCGCATTTTGGTAATTTGAAAACTGCTCTTAAACCGTAATGAATTAGACAGAGTGTTCTACATGAAAAAGTTGCGTCTCGTTGATATCTTTCCAACGGCGTATGATTTGAATTATTCCGACCAGCCGTTCGTAAAAATTTCGCGAAAAAATAGCCGCTGCCTCTCGAAGTCAGCCGCACGATTTTCAAAATTAACTAAAAATTGTAAGGGATCTCAAGACCATTTCAACATATGAAAGTTGCGCCTTGTCCGTAGCTTTCCAACGGCGTATCATATGTCTCGTTTTGACAAACGGTTAGAAAACTGGAGCAAAAACAGTACCGAATATTTCAAAAAAATTGAAAAACAGAGTTCCGCGATTTAGTAAATTTGAAACTGCTCTTAAACCGTAATGAATTAGAGAAAGATTTATATATGAAAAATATGCGCCTCGATGATAACTATCCAACGGTGTATCATTTGCTTCGTTCCGACAAGCGGTTTAGAAAAAAACGTGAAAAAACGCTCGCTGCCACTCGTCATCCGCCGCACTATTTTCAAAACTTCTCTTAAACCGTGTGGAATCTCGAAAAGTGTTCAACATGTAGAAGTTGCGCCTAATCCATAGCTTTTCAATGGTATATTACACGCCTTATTCCGATAAACGGTTAAAAAATTAGAGCAAAAACAGTACCGAAAAAATAACGCGTGCAGTTTTTTCCGACGAGAAGTTCACTAGTCTCTATTGCAGTGCTCATCGTCAAAATGATGCTGTGCGCTTCTGTTGAGCGTGCAGTGTCGAGGTGGTGTGCAGAATAGTTATTTTGCTAATATTAGCAGAATAGACCGTATATATATAGGACAGGGCTATTCTGTTACCGGTAACAGAATAATATTTTGTTACCCCCGGCCCTATAAGGCGCGCCCGTCTAAAATGAATCCTCCCGCAGATCCTCCACACCACCTCCTCCCCGAGCCTGCTGCCGGCCGCTTCCTCCCTCCACGCGTCGCCGCCCGCCCTCCCCCCCTGCGCCCCCTCCCTCCCCGCGCCGCCTTCCGGCCTCCTTCCCCCCG
>NC_041389.1:362822651-362866780 GCF_002162155.2 Triticum dicoccoides | reverse complement strand
CACGCTGCCGCCCGGCCCTATCCCCATCGCCGGCAGCGTCTCCCTTCAGCTCCGGCCGCCACCCTCCCTCCGACCACCATGGCTCCAACCACTCATTCACGCAAGCAGGAGCGCCCCCCTGATTCGGCTGTCCTCCTCCACTCTCTGGATCAGATTCGTCCCCGTAGACCCCCTGCTCCTAGGCGTCTCCGTCCCTTCTCCATCTCCCACCAAATGTGCTTCCAGGTTGTGCCTGCAAGTAGTCATGGAGGCTTTCTTTCTCCATAGTCTGTGATTTGGGCTACTGCAAGTGAAAAGTTCACCAGGTGAGAAGGAGTCAGTGCAATATACTGTAGGTTAGATGTTCATTCATTGTCAGAAATTAAAGAGTTACACTATTCGTGGGTCTGGTTTGATGTTTTCCAACAATTACATAGTGTCAAGTTGTGTTTGACTTTATCACTGCTAATAGCTAGATCACAAATGTTTGTTTATAGCTGCACTGTCCAGACGTTTAGGCCTGCCTGATGCATTTTTCTATCTTAAAGCACGAATGAACAGAAATCAAAATTCAGAAGCCAAACTAAAAATAGTCATATTCATTGTTAATGGCCATTGTGTAATGGTGAAGTGAGAAACAAGCGCTCTAATTTCAAATCTTGACTGGCTTAAGATAATGTATATGGTACTTTTACATTTGCTCATTTGATTGCTGTTTATTATCAGTCTTAGTCACGGTTCTACACTGTGTCAGTTTCCCCATTCACACAATGATTACTGTGATCATGACCATGGTATTTATTGCGGATTAGTTGCTGGTTCTGCATACTTCTTTCCATGGATGTGGAGATCAAAATTTGGATGTACTCACATTTGCTTTTGGTTTTTGCATTATGTGATAGTGGATTATGATGCAATCTTTCTGTTTTGAGTATTTATTTCATTTAATGAGATTAAAACCTATTACTAGTTTCTATGCTCTTATCCTAACTGATAAAGATAAGATGAATAAGTCTCATTGATGTAACCATTTTCTCTTTACCAGTTCATTTTGCTTCGAGTTGTGCCATTCCGTAGGGATGTTACATGTTGCAGAAGCTTGGAGTACATGGCGTTGTAACCCTGAATGAACCATTTGAGACTTTAGTACCATCATCAGTATATAAGGCAAGTAACACACAAATAATTTTATACTGTATGTAAAAGATGGATAGCATTGTACAGAGCCTTCAACCCTTTTTAATTGCACGGAATTGTGTCTACATTCTAATCATAACTGTTGCAATTTGAGTCATGACCAACTGGCTACCACTCTAATCTATTTGTTCAGACTTCTTGTTTCTCTAAAGCGGCCAAATCCCCGTGCACCTGGTAGTCCAAACATACACCAGATGACCGGTGACCAACTTCCCTGCCTCTACAAGCTCCTCGAGGATGACTTGGTGGTAGCCGGGATCCCCTAAAGCGGCCAAATCCCGCTGCACCCAGCCGTCGCTCGTGATCCCCTCTCCTTCAGCTCCACTTCGCGGCACTGTCAGTCCACAGGAGTAGGGGCAGGTGCCCATCAACAAAAAGGAACAAACGGTATATGCTTGGAAACTTAAAACTCTGTACACATTTGGGAAACATATGTTATAGCTTCTTTCAAAGTTCAAAACAGATGGTATAGGAAGTACATGTATTCATGTGGGTGCTTGAAAGTTCTGTACAGGAATAGGCCAATGATTTTTGTGCTATGGATAATATGATTTATGTACATGTATTATATGTGTGGAAACAATTTCTGTGAGATGATGAAAGGAAAAATGGTTTGAATTAAAAATATTGATCAGTACGAGTTAAAAACGGTGGTCCGTTCGGAATAAAAACTTAAAATATGTCATGGTTTGTGGGGAGGTTCTGCTCACCGCCGGGTGGCACCATCTCTAGCAGTTTGACAGGGACGCGTCCCTCAGTACTACGATGTTGAGGCAGACAGTTGCCCTCTTTGTGACCTGCTGCTATTCCTCATCTTGCACTGGCGGACTGATGATGCGGGAGCCGCCCTCTTCACTACAACCCCACGTGGATCTCTTTCTTTCTTCTCTCTCAAATTCGTTGAAAAACTTGGTTGCTTGTTCTTGTTAAAAAACCACGCCGAGACACGCGACAGCCACCCCAGTTCGGGCGTAGTAAGTACCTCAGTACGAGTTAAAAACGGTGGTTCATTCGGAATAAAAGAAATGACAAAAATTCAAATTGTAAAGTTCAAGCAAAAAAAGAAACCCCATGAAAATCCCGCTTAGTAAGTACCTCAGTACAAGTCGTAAAATGAGAGAAGTTCAGAACAACGTTGTCAAAAAAATGTCGAGTTAAAAAAAACAAAAAAAAACACATTTTCTTTTTGAATAAAATATAATTCATTTCGATGATATAAACCATGCAAGTACATGGGCGACGATACAATAAATCACTGAAAACTTACGAGCAAAACAGAGCAAAGTCTAGTTAGTGAAAACACGCTTAGTACAAACTCACGCAAGCATCAGTATAAGTACCTTTTTTTGGAATCATTCAAAATCGCTCTACAAAAATAGCTCAGTACAAACATATGCATATATCAGTACGACTACTCTGTTTTTCAGACGAGAAAACGGCAGGATCCGCCATGTCGTATTCAAAATTACTCTTAAACGGTTGCGAAGTAGAGAAAACGTTCAACATGACTAAGTTTCGCATTTTTGATAGCTATCCAACGGTATATTATTTGCCATATTCTGACAAACTTTTTAAAAAAATCGCGTTCAAAATCAAATTTGACCGTATTCGAATTCGTTTTTAAACCGTAAGGAATTAGAAAAACATTTCTATACGAAAAAGTTGTGCATTTTCCATAGCTTTCCAACGCCGTATCATTTGCGTCAATCCGACAAACCGTTTGCAAAAAATCGCAAAAATACATTTCGCCCAGAATTTCACCGTTTTTCAAATTACTTTTAAATCATATAAAATTAGAAAAAACAATACATATATGGAAGATGCGGATTTTCACCAGCTTTCCAACGCCATCTTATTTGCTCAATTCCGACAAATCGTTTAAAAATTGAGTCCAAAATACAATTCACATTTTCGGTTTTGAAAAAATGGTTTTTTCAAAACTGCTCTTAAACCATAATGATTTTGAAAAAACGTTCAACATACTTCAAATACGTTTGTTAAGAGCTTTCCAATGATATATTACACGCCCTGTTCCGACAAAAAAATTACAAAAAGTTTTTGAACTAAAGAAGACGATTTGTTAAACACAACTGAAAGCATCAGTTCAACCGCTTCGAAAACATCAGTACAGTAACCTGAAATCGTCAGTTCAAAAAGGGTAACAGAATAATATTCTATTACGCATATATATATATATATATATATATATATATATATGGGAAAATCCATCCTACCATTCGGTGGTAGTTACCCCACATATCTCATATACTACCATGTGGTACTATATATACTGTTTTATTATTTTAAATATGTTCATATACTATATCTAACATATTTCAAAGCAAGTTACATGAAAAAATTGTATATGAATCCATAATTTTGTTATATTTGTGAAATACGTACATATTTGTATGTAAAAAAGAGCATACTCAAAATACGATACATACTACCTAAATATTAGTATATATATACTAGCTAAACATTGTTATATATACTACATACTACACGTACATACTATTAGTTTCGACAGATACTGCATACAACATACAAAATACAAGCGGTGGTAACTACCACTGCTTGTAGGAAACATTTGCCCATATATATATATATATATATATATATATATATATATGTGTGTGTGTGTGTGTGTGTGTGTGTGTGTGTGTGTGTATGTATGTGTGTGTGTGTGTTAAATCCATCAAAATTCTTAATTGCTAATATGTGCATGAAATTCAAATTCATATCGATATGCACATATTTAAGTGATTTTACCCTATGTTTTATAATTATGCTAACTACTTCAGACCCAATAAGTTTGGGGATCATATTGTACTTAAATTGTTTTAGGTACATTTGAGAAGCATTGGGTGCTTGGCTTATTCATGAAGGTGGTGGCACTATGAGGAAATTAGAGCCAAGCTTGAACCATTACCTACTACATCATTCCAATGCTATCTTGATAACAAGTATTTACTTCATGCATACATTTCTTGCATTCAACCTTGTGTAGGTTGCATCATGGCATGAATTTCTTGACTCATTCTTGTCATACTTGTTTCCTTTCTCAAAGCATCTCAACAATGATCTTTTGTTGCTAGTTGTGATGTCTTTGATGGTTGTGTGTTGGGAGTTCATTAATATACGATAAGATTATATTAAGCCATGTGCTATACTTTCAAGCAAAGATCTCATTGGTATATTTTATGTCTCCCGTTTGGGTATCTTATTCTTTCCTTTTGTAACTGAGGGAGTCCTGGATTAGGGGGTGTCCGGATAGCCGAACTATCACTGTTGGCCGGACTCCTAGACTATGAAGATACAAGATTGAAGACTTCGTCCCGTGTTCGGATGGGACTTTCCTTGGCGTGGAAGACAAGCTTGGCGATACGGATATGTAGATCTCCTACCATTGTAACCGACTCTGTGTAACCCTAACCCTCTCCAGTGTCTATATAAACCGGAGGGTTTTAGACCATAGGACGAACAACAATCATACCATAGGCTAGCTTCTAGGGTTTAGCCTCCTTGATCTCATGGTAGATATACTCTTGTACTACCCATATCATCAATATTAATCAAGCCGGAGTAGGGTTTTACCTCCATCGAGAGGGCCCGAACCTGGGTAAAAACGTCGTGTCCCTTGTCTCATCTTACCATCCGCCTAGATGCACAGTTCGGGAACCCCTACCCGAGATCCGCCGGTTTTGACACCGACATTGGTGCTTTCATTGAGAGTTCCTCTGTGTCGTCACCTTTAGGCCCGATGGTTCCTTCGATCATCAACAACGATGTGGTCCAGGGTCAGACTTTTCTCCCCGGACAGATCTTCGTATTCGGCGGCTTAGCACTACGGGCCAATTTACTTGGCCATCCAGAGCAGATCGAAAGCTACGCCCCTGGCCATCAGGTCAGATTTGGGAGTTTGAACTACACGGCTGACATCCGCGGAGACTTGATCTTCGATGGATTTGAGCCACAGCCAAGCGCGCCGCACTGTCTCGATGGGTATGATCTAGCTCTACCGCCGAACAGTGCCCTGGAGGCCGCACCAGCGTCCGCTCCGACCCTTAGCTCGGAGCCGACTTCGCCGATCGAGGACGAGTGGCTGGACACCGCCTCAGGGGCTACGATCTCTATGGCGATTGAGCCGAACACCATCCCTGTCCTTTGCAAAGCCCGTGATTCCGAGGTGCCAGACTCCTCTCCGGACTCTGAACCTCCCGCGCCCCTGCCAATCAAATCCGATTGGGCGCCGGTTATGGAGTTCACGGCCGCGGACATCTTTCAGCACTCGCCCTTTGGCGGCATCCTAAATTCACTAAAGTCTCTCTCTTTATCAGGAGAGCCCTGGCCGGACTATGGTCAGGAAGGTTGGGATGCGGACGACGAAGAAATTCAACGCCCACCCACCACCCACTTTGTAGCCACTGTCGATGATTTAACTGACATGCTCGACTTCGACTCTGAAGACATCGACTGTATGGACGACGATGCAGGAGACAACCAAGAACCAGCGCCTACAGGGCACTGGAAGACCACCTCATCATACAACATATACATGGTGGACACCCCAAAAGATGGGAATGGCAATGGAACAGCGGAGGATGACCCCTCCAAGAAACAGCCCAAGCGCCGGCGTCAGCGGCGCCGCTCTAAATCCCGCCACAGCAAAAATGGTGATTCCGGCATGGGAGATAATAACACCCCGGACAGTGCCGAAGACAACCCCCTCCAGCAGGATTCAACGCAGGAGGAGGGAGAAGCCAGCCCTCATGATAGAGCGGCAGACAGAGAGGTAGAGGACGATAATTATATGCCTCCCTCCGAAGATGAAGCAAACCTCGACGATGATGAATTTGTCGTGCCCGAGGATCCCGTCGAACAAGAACGTTTCAAACGCAGGCTTATGGCCACGGCAAGAAGCCTCAAGAAAAAGCAGTAGCAGCTTAGAGCTGACCAAGACTTGCTAGCTGACAGATGGACCGAAGTCCTCGTAGCCGAAGAGTATAAACTCGATCACCCCTCCAAGAGCTACCCAAAATGCAGGATGCTACCCCAATTAGAGGAGGAAGCACCCAAACCTACATCGCCAGCGCATGATGAGGCCGACCGGCCACCTCGTGGCCGCGACAGAGAGGCCTCTAGGCCCTCCACTAAAGCTGCACCCCGGTGTTGCTCGAAAAGTACAAAGCCACGGGGAAATGCACGAGACTTGCAAGACATATTGGAGGACAAGGCAAGGCAAATAAGATCAATCTACGGATCGCGTGGGCGCCCCACGATACGTGATGACAACCTTCACGCTTGATACAGCAATTCCGGCCGGGCCGAACACAATAGACAAAGCTCATTTGAGCTACGTCGTGATATAGCCCAATATAGAGGCGCCGCACACCCACTATGCTTCACAAACGAAGTAATGGATCATCAAATCCCAGAGGGTTTCAAACCCGTAAACATTGAATCATACGACGGCACAACAGATCCTGCGGTTTGGATCGAGGATTATCTCCTTCACATCCACATGGCCCGCGGTGATGATCTACACGCCATCAAATACCTCCCACTCAAGCTTAAAGGACCCGCTCGGCATTGGCTCAACAGCTTGCCAGCAGAATCAATTGGTTGTTGGGAAGGCCTGGAAGCTGCATTCCTTGATAACTTCCAGGGCACATATGTGCGACCACCAGACGCTGATGACCTAAGCCACATAATTCAGCAGCCAGATGAATCGGCCAGACAATTCTGGACACGGTTCTTAACCAAGAAAAATCAAATCGTTGACTGTCCGGATGTAGAGGCCCTTGCAGCCTTCAAACATAACATCCGCGACGAGTGGCTTGCCCGGCACCTAGGACAGGAAAAGCCGAAATCCATGGCATCCCTCACATCACTCATGACCCGCTTCTGTGTGGGAGAGGACAGCTGGCTAGCTCGCAGTAACAACCTGACCAAAAACCCTGGTAGTTCGGATACCAAGGACAACAATGGCAGGTCGCGTCGCAACAAGCACAAGCGCCTCATTAACGGCGATAATACTGAAGATACGGCGGTCAATGCCGGATTCAGAGGCTCTAAACTCGGTCAGCGGAAAAAGCCGTTCAAAAAAAATACTCAGGGCCCGTCCAATTTGGACCGCATACTCGATCGCTTGTGCCAGATACATGGCACCCTCGAAAAACTAGCCAACCACACCTACAGGGATTGTTGGGTATTCAAGCAGGCAGGCAAGTTAAGTGCCGAAAACAATGACAAGGGGCTGCATAGCGATGACGAGGAGGAGCCCCGGCCACCGAACAATAGAGGACATAAGGGCTTTCCCCCACAAGTGCGGACAGTGAACATGATATACGCAACCCACATACCCAAAAGGGAGCGGAAGCGTGCACTTAGGGACGTATATACGATGGAGCCAGTCACCCCAAAGTTCAACCCGTGGTCCTCCTGCCCGATCAGTTTTGATCGAAGGGACCACCCCACTAGCATCCGCCACGGTGGATTCGCCGCATTGGTTCTTGACCCAATCATTGACGGATTTCACCTCACTAGAGTCCTGATGGACGGCGGCAGTAGCCTAAACCTGCTTTACCAGGATACAGTGTGCAAAATGGGCATAGACCCCTCAAGGATTAAACCCACAAAAACGACCTTTAAAGGCGTCATACCAGGTGTAGAGGCCAACTGTACAGGCTTAATTACACTTGAAGTGGTCTTCGGATCCCCGGATAAATTCCTAAGCGAGGAGTTAATCTTCGACATAGTCCCATTTCGTAGCGGCTATCACGCACTACTCGGACGAATCGCATTTGCAAAGTTCAATGCGGTGTCGCACTATGCATACCTTAAGCTCAAGATGCCAGGCCCTCGAGGAGTAATCACGGTCAATGGAAACACCGAACGCTCTCTCCGAACGGAGGAGCATACGGCAGCCCTCGCGATGGAAGTACAAAGCGGCCTCTTAAGGCAATTCTCGAGTCCGACTACTAAACGCCTGGACACAGTCAAGCGCGCCCGGAGTAACCTACAACAAGACCGCCTGGCACGTTCCGAGCAGGCGTAGCAATGCGGCCCCAACCCCAGCCCTCGCGAAATCACGAGACCAGTGCCACGCGTACATAACTACGCTCTGGAGATACCATGGGCATAGGGGGAGGGGCACGACCACGGCATGCCCAGAGTGCGGCTCAACCACACAAGGGGCTCCCAATTGTGTCATTCTTTTTTTTATTATCCTCAGGACTCCATTTTCCAGAAGCCCTGTCTGGCAGTAGAATCGCCGAACTCACGATGCAACAGCCAGGGAAGCAGAAAAGCTACGCCGAGTGTCCAGGTGGTCTCTATTACGAGCAGTATACCTGTTTTACATACTATCACGTAGCCTACCCCTGGAGGGGGACATGTTAAATAGTCCCATCCCTTGCTTATCGCACTATTTGTATCGTTCTGCTTTCATTGCAGTATCCTTTGAATAAACAATACATAGCTTCTGCTTATTATTGCATTTCCTTTTTTTATAAATGTTCATCTATGACATGTTGCACCCGTACAATTTGGTACGGTCAATACACAAGGGGCTTAAGTACCCCAAATCATGGTGTGATAAGTCCGAACACTTTCACAAGTGCGGCACCCCGAACTTATAGAATTATATGCATCGGCTCCGAATCATGTCTTGGGTCAATAGTTGGGTTTGTCCGGCTCCCATGTTTTGGTACCTTACGTTCCATTATATCGGCTAAGGTAGCGCTGGGAGAACCACTGCGATTGTGCCCCGGTTGAGCTGGGTTGAGCACCTCAGTGGAGAAAGCTAAAACTGACCGTCATGATAGGGCGAGAGTCGGTCGCTGTTCGAGAGGTTTTTTCGGGTCCCTAAAGACTCATGCCGCTTAGAGAGAGGAGTCGGCATTGTCCGGCCAAGGCGTGGATAGCGCCCCGAACTCGGTCTTCCGAATACAAGGGGCTTCGCCAAAATTTAAAATTATAGAATTCTATGGCTAAGTGAGAGTGTTCAAGCATTATAGTCTGGTTGCCTCGTTCGTTGTGTTGAACGCCTCCCTCAAAGGACCCAAGAATGGGAACAAGAGCGCTCAAGTTTATCCCGAACACCCCAGCACTCATGGCATGGGGGCTGAAGCCAACGACTCTTCATCTCTCAAATTTCATAAACGGCCGCACAGAAGGTAATATTTTAAATTAACAAGCGTTGCTTAGCGCATATGAACAAAGTTTTCAGCGTACAGGATAACAAATGCGAGTCTACTCAAAAATTACATCTTTGGAGCACTCACCCGCTATAATGCGGGCACCCTTCAAGACACCCTCATAGTACATCTCGGGCTTGCGATACTCCTTGCCCGGCGGTGGCACGTCCATCACAAGCTTCTCGGCGTCCATCTTGCCCCAGTGCACTTTAGCACGGGCAAGGGCCCGACGGGCACCTTCGATGCAGACGGAGTGCTTGATGACTTCAAGCCATGGACAGGCGTCCACCAGCCGCCGCACCAGACCGAAGTAGCTCCCAGGCACGTCTTCTTCAGGCCACAGCCGAACTATGAGGCCCTTCATGGCCTGTTCGGCCACCTTGTGGAGCTCGACCAGCTGCTTCAACTGGTCGCTCAGGGGCACCGGATGTCCGGCCTCAGCATATTGAGACCAGAACACCTTTTCCGTCGAGCTCCCCTCCTCGGCTCGGTAGAACGCGGCAGCATCAGACACACTACAGGGCAGATCGGCGAATGCTCCTGGAGAGCTCCGGATTCGGGTAAGTAACAGATAATTCACTTTTACATGCTTGCTTTGCATAAAGAATGTCTTACCCGCCGCTATCTTCTTTATCGCCTTGATATCCTGGAGGGCCTTCTGGGCTTCGGCCTTAGCGGCTTTGGCACTCTCAAGAGCCAAGGCAAGCTCGGACTCTCGAGTCTTCGAGTCACGCTCCAAACTCTCGTGTTTTTTCACGAGAGCCTGGAGCTCTTGTCGCACCTCCGCCACCCGCGCCTCCTATTTCTCTCGCTCGGTGCGCTCCAAGGCCGCACTGTTTTCGGCCTTGGACACCGCTTCCTTCAGGGTCACCACCTCGTTCGTGGCCCCTGCAATACCCATGTTATTCCTGTCATTTTTTGCAACCAAATCCTTTCTATAAGGTATTACTTTAATAAGGTATTACTTACCTTCCTTGTCCTCGAGCTGCTTCTTGGCAAGGACGAGCTCATTCTCGGACCGCTCGAGGCTCTCCTTCAGTGCATTGACCTCCGCAGTCAGTGCAGCAGAGGTCAGCAGCGCAGCCTGCATTCCCATATTGACATATTTATGTTAGACTCCTGCGTATATCATTTAGATCCTCAGCTTGGCTTTTCTTTCTGAACACCAAACTAAGCATCAGGGGCTACTATCTATGAGGTAATATTCTTACATATCTTAAAAACTTACCTCAAAGCCTGTTAGAAGGCTGGTACAGGCTTCAGTCAGCCCGCTCTTGGCGGACTGAACTTTCTGGATCACCGCACTCATAACAGTGCGGTGCTCCTCGTTGATGGAGGCGTCGTTAAGCGCCTCCAGCAAATTATCCAGCGCCTCCAGTTGGACGGAGGTCACCGGTGTCGCAGTCTCGCCCTTCTTATGAAGGGACCGCCCGTCGAACTCCGGAACAACTAAAGGTTCCGGTACGGAGTCCGGCACACGGCCGGACTTAGAGCCCTCTGGGGTTTTGCCCCCTTTGCACCCGGAGTCCGGAAGGTCGCCTTGCGGCGCCTCCAGGACCACCTCCTCCCGGTTGGGCCCCTTTTGGGACTCCACCACAGTGTCTTCTGCGTCGCGAGGGGAGGAGGAGGTCGGAAGTGAAGTGCTATTCACATCCGACGAACCCAGGGAGCCGCTCGATGAAGCGGGGAGCTCGTCCTTGGGCGGGCTACATGGTTGTATTAGGCGTTAAAAGACACTATGCGACAAAAATCATGAGTTATTTTGGAATCCGGACACTTACGATCTCGCCAGGGGCTTGGCCCTCGAGGGCCACTCCTCTTCGCCGTGATCGGCGTTGGTGGAGTAGTCCGGAGGAAGGGTTCTTCCCTTCTTGGACCCTCCGGCCTCCCCAGTGGGGGAGGCCTTCCTTTTCTTCTCTCCCCCCGTTAGGGGAGAAGCCTCTTTCTTCTCCTCTTCGTCTTTGCGGGAGGAGTCCGCCTCGGAGTCATCGGATGATGAGTCCGATAACACCTGACACCGGGAACTCTTTCGAGTTCCTGTGGCCTTCTTCTTGTCCTTCTTCTCCAGCACCACGTGAGGTGCCGGAACCAGCAGCCCCGTCAATCGGGCGTCCGCTGGGTCATCTGGCAAAGGAGCCGGACAGTTAACCTGCTCGGACTTCTTCAGCCAGTCCTCCCAAAGGTAAGGGAGTTTAGATCCCGCATAGAGTCAAACTATGAAATGGTGTCCTGTAAAGGGTAAAATAGCTTACCTCGCCGGCTTGACACTACCAGCTGAATCCGCGATCTTTGGTAGCGGATGTGGGAGCCTCGGTGCCCGTGAACAGTACCTTCCAGGCGTCTTCGTACGTAGTGTCGAAGAGCCTGCTCAAGGTTTGGTGCTGTGCCGGATCAAACTCCCACAATTGAAGGCCCGTTGTTGGCACGGGAGGATCCGACGGATGAGCATGACCTGGACTACGTTGATGAGCTGCCCCTTGTCTGGAAGCCGGTGCGCAATGTCGTTGTGCAGGTATCCGGCTTTCCTCAACTTTTTGATGTGCCTCCTCCGTCCATCCACTTGCCTCCCGCTCCGGACATGGCTGGGGAAGGTTGAGGCGAGATGTGCGGACTTGGGCGCTGGAGCTCGAGTGCGCGGAAATGGATAAGCAAAGGAGGAAGAAGGCGTAGGTAAAAAGGTGGATCCTTATCCCCTTATATGGACGGATGAAACTATGCGTCCCCACCGGCCTGATAAAACTCGCTTATCTCCCAAGCGCCGTAATCAATGGCGCGGTTGGGTTACCCACGCCCATATTGATGAGAATCCCGGAATAAGGGGACACGATCTCTGCCCGTGAACAGCACCTTCCAGGCGTCTTCGTACGTAGTGTCGAAGAGCCTGCTCAAGGTTTGGTGCTGTGCCAGATCAAACTCCCACAAGTTGAAGGCCCGTTGTTGGCACGGGAGGATCCGACGGATGAGCATGACCTAGACTACGTTGACGAGCTGCCCCTCGTCTGGAAGCCGGTGCGCAATGTCGTTGTGCAGGTATCCGACTTTCCTCAACTTTTTGATGTGCCTCCTCCGTCCATCCACTTGCCTCCCGCTCCGGACATGGCTGAGGAAGGTTGAGGCGAGATGTGCGGACTTGGGTGCTGGAGCTCGAGTGCGCGGAAATGGATAAGCAAAGGAGGAAGAAGGCGTAGGTAAAAAGGTGGATCCTTATCCCCTTATATGGACGGATGAAACTATGCGTCCCCACCGGCCTGATAAAACTCGCTTATCTCCCAAGCGCCGTAATCAATGGCGCGGTTGGGTTACCCACGCCCATATTGATGAGAATCCCGGAATAAGGGGACACGATCCCGGAATAAGACATGCCAAGGAAACCGCCTCGCTAAATGCGCTGAGGTGGGACAGTAAAAATGATTCCAATGAAGGCTTGGCCATGATGTGACGTCACGCCACGAAATACGTCAGCAGATTGAGTTCGTGTAAGGATTATTCTCTCTACGGTGGGACGTGGAACTTATTTTGCAGAGCCGGACACTATCCTTGTGTTCAAAATCTTCTATGAAGTATTCGGAGGAGGAACCCGCCTTGCAATGATGAAGACAATATGCGCGCCGGACTTGTCGTCATTGAAGCCTGGTTCAGGGGCTACTGAGGGAGTCCTGGATTAGGGGGTGTCCGGATAGCCGAACTATCACCGTTGGCCGGACTCCTAGACTATGAAGATACAAGATTGAAGACTTCGTCCTGTGTCCGGATGGGACTTTCCTTGCCGTGGAAGACAAGCTTGGCGATACGGATATGTAGATCTCCTACCATTGTAACCGACTCTGTGTAACCCTAACCCTCTCCGGTGTCTATATAAACCGGAGAGTTTTAGTCCATAGGACGAACAACAATCATACCATAGGCTAGCTTCTAGGGTTTAGCCTCCTTGATCTCGTGGTAGATCTACTCTTGTACTACCCATATCATCAATATTAATCAAGCAGGAGTAGGGTTTTACCTCCATCGAGAGGGCCCGAACCTGGGTAAAAACATTGTGTCCCTTGTCTCCTGTTACCATCCGCCTAGACGCACAGTTCGGGAACCCCTACCCGAGATCCGCCGGTTTTGACACCGACAGTAACTATTTCATGTGTACATCCTTCTTTGTGGATATATATCATCATGATTGTCATCTACCTAGAATCTTATACACGTGAGAGAAGTTACATCTCTAGTTGATATCCCTATTTTTTCATGTCCACCATTTCATTCTCTTTTTACATATTTGGTGGCTCCGTGGAAGCATTTGTTGTATGAGTGCGTGTCTTACCTCTTTGCATCTTAGTGCACCCATGTTTGGTGAAGATTGTTGTCCTCGTGCTTGTCTTGACAAGCCTATTATTTCCTATCTTCATCATGGGTTGTCACAAGCTTTGATTTTTAGTTTCCTATTAGTGAGCTTGTGAACCCATTTGCTTGATGTGTGTGTGACCCGCTTATCTTTGCGTGTGTGGGAAGGACATGTCTTGCACCTTTTATCTCATTTACTCAAGGCTATGTTGATGCTTAATTCTCATCCTTATACTAGTCTTCTCAAGTGCTTTGACGTGACTCACACATATCATTTTGGTTGTGCCTATTCTTAGGTTGCCTCATTTACATGTTGCTCAACCATATGTTTGTTGCAAATGCTAGGCTTCTTTTCTTATCTATGCTTGCTTGCAATTGTTTTGTGTTCCTATTTATTTTGGGGAAGTGATGATCCTATTTTGTGCATTTGTATCCAATTACAAAAATTCTAAATAGTGCACAAATCATGGGGAGCTTCTCTATTTTCCTTAGAACACTCCTTTACCCAAATCGTAATATTATTTTATCCTTTTGGCTTGTCAGATCTTTTGATTGCTTGCTTCACTTTGTTTTATGCAAATGAGATCAATTTGTGCCATGTGCTTTGTGCCATGTGCCTTGCTATTATGATTAGGCTCAAGTTTTATAATAGTGGATTCACTTGTGGATATCATGTTCTTATCAATTGCAACCTTTCTTTTTGTGTATATGAGTTTCTTTGTGGATAAATATCATGATCATTATTGGCCACTTAGACATTTTTATACATGAAAAGTTCATATCTTCGTATCTGATTGCATTCTATAGATTCCAAGCTTGTTTAATTGTTCATCATTGAATATGTGCATTTGTTTTTACTCACATTTGGTGATATGCACACATCAAGGAGGAACTCATACTATATTGGTCTGCTAGATGTTTTGTCTTCCATTTTGGCATTGTTGCTAATGGGGGAGAAGTTTAGAGGGTTTAAGATAAATATCTTTTGTAGTTCTTGTTGTCACTCATTCATATCTACCCTTGTTATATATTCTTATTGCACGGATGAGTATTGTATATAGAGAAATCTTCTCCTAGTTTATGTCAACCAATATATGCAATGACATTCAAAGTTCATTCACACATGCATATATTGTGGGGGAGTTTGCTCTATATACTATGGGTGTACTATCATCAAATGCTTTTTTAGTGTCTTGATGATAGTACAACCACCCCAAGTATACAATTTATCCTCAGATAAATTGCATGCTTGTTTAAAAATTCATTATATAAACCCTCTTGTTGAGATTGTCATCAATTACCAAAATGGGGGAGATTCAAAGTACATGTAGTGCCCATGTGTGGTTTTGGTAATTAAATGACAATCCTAAGGGACTAATGTTTGCATTGAGATATACATTTGAAGGAAAGTTCCATTTGCAATGCATGAAGAATATTGGATGAATTGGTGGATGTACCATCAACATAAATATATGCATTGAGACTTGATAATGAATGAAAATTCCTATGAAGAAACAATGACATCAAGTTATATAGAAAGGTTTGTTCCATGGGTGATGCAAGAAGGATATTGAATGGATTCAGAATGAATGACATATACATATAGTTGTGCATTAAGATTAATCATGGAGCAAAGAAAAATGTTGACCAAGATGAAGATCGAAGATTGAATTCAAAGAAAGTCAACACACAAGCACAAATCATGTGCCACATGAGATCTTGTGGTATGGTAAGAATTTGTCAATTGTGCTTTGTGTACTAACCCATACTATGTGTTGTATATGTTTTTGAGGGTTAGATGATTCTCATGGGCTCGCGTCAAGAGAGTGAGATTTCAAGTGTCTATGAGAGGATGACATCAAGTGTTGATGATCAAGGTTGACAAGGACAAGTTCAAGATAACTATCCTGAAGGATTACATGCTTGAAGCTTGTGGATGATCACATGATGGACAAGTGAAGATAAATACAAAGCAAAGCTTCCCACATTGTGTATGGGGGAGCTACTTGAAGACTTCACCAATGTCTTTCCATTCAACTTGAGCCAAGAATAAACTTCAACTTCAAGCTCAAGCGAAAGGCTCGAGTCAAAGGTATTAGTTCCTTCGACGTTAGTGTTGTGGAGTGATGACCACCGAAGGAACACATACACTCAAGAACGGATTCTTGATAGCTATGTAGTGTAGCTCTTTTATGATTCTTGAGTTATAGGGATCCCGCACTATTAAGAGGGGATCAAAGGGGTTCATAATATATTTGCTCAAGTCAACATCTTCTTTACACAATTCCACTCCTATCCTATATACCAAACAAAATCCAAAGCCAAATAGGTTTCCCAAATATATGATAACACCTTTGCATATTTGGCATCCTCAATTTTGATTGATCTTGGATGGTTCTCTATGTGAGGACCTAGGGTTTTCCATAGCTTCAAAACGAGCCCAAGATCATCAAAATCGGAGTCCAGATGTAAAAGTTGTGCATGTTTCTGTTTCAGGGCTGCAGCAGTTTTGGGTTGACCGGATCATCCGGGTCCTCTCTCAGATCATCCGGGCTTTGCCCGAATCATCCGGGTTCCATCCCGGATCATCCGGGTTATTCGTAAAATTCATCACATTAACTTATTCCGCTAGCCAGATCATCCGGCTACCCACTCGGATCATCTAGAAATTGCCCGGATCATCCGGCTATGTCCCCGGACATCCGGGTATCTACTTCACCACATTGTATATTGACCTTCCGTATCATCCGGGCATTGTCCGGATCATATGTGTATGCGTCCAGATCATCCGGGCAGGTCAACAACTACGGGAAACGGCTCTATTTTCTTGGGGGTATAAATATCCCTCTCCCACTCCGGGAGAGGGTTGACCACTTCATCCCAAATCGCCCCAAGAACACAAGTGGCTCCCTCTCACTTCTCCTACACCAAATCTTAGATCTTGGAGAGATTAGTGAGTGTTCTTGAGAGTTGTTCCAATCAAAAGATAGACCCTCTCCCTCTCCCTCTTGTGACCAAAGCAATTCGTGATTTGAGCAAGTCTTGAACATTTCCCCTTTGTTATTGTTACTCTTGGAGGTTGGAGACTCCTAGGCGGTAGGAGTGCTCCGATGAGGAATCAACTTGTGATTTGTCCCCAGGAAAGTTTGTGAAGGTTTGGAGGCCACCTCAAGGTCTACCTCTAGTGGTTGAGAATCGCCTTCATGGTGATATCTCAAGGAGAATAGGGTGAGCCTTCGTGGCGTTGGTGTGCCTTCGTGGTAACATCCACCTCTCTAACAGTGACTAGCTTCTCTCCAAGGAAGTGAACATCGGGATACATCATCGTCTTCGTGTCTTCGGTTAATTATAACCCTAGCCACTACTTGTGGTTTACTTTGGTATCTTGACCTTGCATTCACTATATCTTCTTGTCCTCATTATATTGTGTTGGTTACCTTATCGTAGAGATTATTTAGGCCAACACTTTATAGTCCACAATTCATACTTACTACTATTGTTCTATCTTGTGCTTAGTGTGATTTGCTAGCTTGTAACATTCATTCCCATATCTTGTGACATAACTTGTGTAAGCTTCTAGTGCTTACTTGAGTTTGATTGTATCATTCAATTCCATATATTGTGATACCATTTGTGTAAGCTTGTATTGCTTACTTGTGGTTGTGTGTATTATTCATTTACATATCTTGTGATATACATTGAGTAAGTTTGTGTAACTTACTTGTGCTTACTCATATCCCCATTGTTCTCATCTTATTTAGAATAAGTTGTTTGTGCACTTAGTTGATCCTAGTATATTTAGGTTTTGTGCTTGAAAAGTATCCGCTTAGTTTATTTCCGCATCAGGATATAGCCGAATCCGTAAAAGTTCTTAAAACACCTATTCACCCCCCCTCTAGGCGACATCGTGGTCCTTTCATAATCAAAGAAAAAGAATCTTGAATGAACCACCGTAAGAATTCGAAAATGACTGATGAAAGAGAATGAATCACCAGGAAGAATTATAAGAACAAATATGCTAGAGGGGATTTAGATGCAAAAGAACAAAGAGATCATGAGGTGATTAAAGAACACTTAAACGAAGGACCGGGATAATTGGATAACGGTGGCTGAAATGTGAGAACAAAGAATTCTTCTGGAAAGATGGCCTCCGGTGAAAAGAAACTGAAAACAACTCCTGACATACTCTGGATGGGTAAGAAAAAGGAATATATGACAAATGGAATAATTCGAGAGGATAACATCAAGCTAGAACCACGAATCTTTGAGAGAACAGACAAGATTTAGAGGAAAAACTCTTCTTCAGTCTTCAAAATCCAAGAATGACGAGGAGAGACACCACCCAATTGTTGAGACACTCCGGAACAAAGAAGAATAGAAATGATGAACCAACGATGAAAATATTCTGAAAGCGATCTTGGAGAAGGAATATGACTGATGAAAATTCATTCTTACGTCAAACTTCGAAAGACTTTGGGAATCACTCAAGATAAATTAGAAGAGTCAGGTAAGATCCTAGGAAAAGACGTGTGGATTAGGGGCCACTCAAAATAAAACACCATTGAACAATTTTAAAGAGAGGTTCCACTGGTTGAATTAAATGGCTTAAATGAGATAACAACCTCGAAATATCTTGAACGGATTGAGAATAGAAACACAAGTCTTGTGAGATATCTTCAGCACTCCAGAACAAATGATAGGAAGAAGTGAATGATTAAGAGGTGCATCGGCATGAGAAAGCATTAGAAATGAGGAAAGGAATATGATGAATATTGAAAGCTTGAATTGGATCCATCAGAGAAGAAACAACAATGAAGGATGATGAACTTGAAACTATTGAGCATCTTCATGGGAAATCACTGGATAAGAACGTTGAAAGAAAAGAATGAAGAGACTTCCCACCAATAAAAGGATACATGATTAAGAAATCTGAGTCCTTGAAGAAAAAGGGTGGGAGGGCGGGAAAACAAAGGCAACTTGGGGGCGGATGAAACGGATACCATTTAGAAAACTTAGAGATGATCTTGCGGATGTTGAAATGATCGAATCCACTTGAAGAGAAGCACGCCGGTTGGAAAAGAATTAACATGACGACCTCGATGATCAAGAAGGATTAGTACTCACATAGCAATATGAGAACACCATTTGGGAAATGTATGGATTCAACATTTGACTTCGAAGCAACTCGAATACCACAAATAAAACAAAACAAAGGATTGGCTTGCAGAATAAGCCGGAACAAATACATATGATAGAGATTTACCCAATCCCATATCATGCATCTGTCGGAAAGATATTCTAGGAATTACTTGAATTCCCACCTATAAAACTCCCGAAACTTTCTGGTTATGCAATCAGGTGTTGGGGATACAGGGGAAGCAATATATCTCACCCAAACTAACAAACCCTACATCCAGTTGTATCCATCCGTCAACACATAACCAAGAAACCTTCGGAAATCGTGTACATCAACCTTCGAAAAGCATCTATTATACAAGCTATGGCAATACTCCCGAACTCCCCAGTACTGGGTGGCGTCGAGGTTATCTCACCAACAACTGCATAAAAGAGATTTTCGATGTTGGCAAAACTCAAGTATTCCAGAACTGCAACGATAAAATTGTGACAGCAACACCTCGGAGCTCAACTCCCCAGGACACTGCCACAACCCCTAAATGTCAGGAGGCACCAAGAACAATGTTCTCGTCACAAGACTATCGGAACGATTCCAAGATACCCGCGTGATCCTAGAAAAAATTTGTGAAAAATTGAGGAGAGGAAAGACAAAACATCTACGTCGAGAGTCCTCACCAGAGCGACGAAGGGGGCTGAGGAGTAAAAAGAATCCTACTCTCCGATATATATAATCCTAAGACTCAAAATTGTTTTCTTCTAGACTCAACAGCGGCCAACAATCAAGGGGGCTCCTATGGTTGGTCGAGGCACTGATACCAACTTGTCACGCCCAATATGCGATACTATCCTAAAGAGACTCGAAGGTCCTACCAAGGATAGAACCGCATATTGATACGCTTTTGCAAGGTGGATATCATTAGATCAACATTACATAATAGATGGGGATACATACAAGGCATACAAATGCCGCAAGAATACAACCTCACAATACATAAGAGCACCATCCGACTACGGATGAAACACAAACAGAAACTCAACGACATCCACCCTGCTAGCCCAGGCTGCTGACCTGGAACCTATCCCCTAATCGAAGAAGAAGCATAAGAAGAACTCCAAAACAAGTAAACATCGCTCCCGCGTCATGATCATCGCAATACCTGTACCTGCAACTGTTGTTGTAGTAATCTGTGAGCCACGAGGACTCAGCAATCCCATTACCATGGGTATCAAGACTAGCAAATCTTAATGGGTAAGGAAAGGATAAGTGGTGAGGTTGCCGCAGTGACTAAGCATATATGGTGGCTAACATATGCAAGTAAGAGCGAGAAGAGAAGGAAACGAAACGGTCGTGAAGCTAGCAATGATCAAGAAGTGATCCTGAACTCCTACTTACGTTAAACATAACCCAAAAACTGTGTTCACTTCCCGGACTCCACCAAAAAGAGACCATCACGGCTACACACGCGGTTGATGCATTTTAATTAAGTCAAGTGTCAAGTTATCTACAATCGGACATTAACAAATTCCCATCTGCCACATAACCGCGGGCATGACTTTTGAAAGATAATACCGTGCAGGGGTGTCCCAACTTAGCCCATCACAAGCTCTCACGGTCAACGAAGGATATTCCTTCTCCCAGGAAGACCCGATCAGTCTCGGAATCCCAGTTTACAAGACATTTCGACAATGGTAAAACAAGACTAGCAAAGCTATCCGATGTGCCGACAAATCCCGATAGGAGCTGCACATATCTCGTTCTCAGGGCACACCGGATGGGCAAGACGTCGGGTTAGCATAGACCCTGGTTTCCCAGGGGGCGCCGGACATCGCCCAGTTTGGACCAGCACTCGAAGGAGCACTGGCCCGGGGGGTAAATAAAGATGACCCATGGGCTTCGGAAACCCAAGGGAAAAAAGGGCTAGGTGAGGCAAATGGTAAAACCAAGGTTGGGCCTTGCTGGAGGAGTTTTATTCAGAGCGAACTGTCAAGGGGGTCCCATAAATCACCCAACCGCGTAAGGAACGCAAAATCAAGGAACATAACACCGGTATGATGGAAACTAGGGTGGCAAGAGTGGAACAAAGCACCAGGCATAAGGCCAAGCCTTCCACCCTTTACCAAGTATATAGATGCATTAATTAAAATAAGATATATTGTGATATACCAACATAATCATGTCCATCATGGAGGAATCTTCAACTTCACCTGCAACTAACAACGCTATAAGAGGGGCTGAGCAAAGCGGTAACATAGCCAAGCAATGGTTTGCTAGGAAGGGCGAAAAGGTTAGAGGCTGACATGGCAATTTGGGAGGCTTGAAGAGCAAATGATAGGTAGCGCAGCATAGCGATATAACGAAGCAACTAGCATAGCAATGATAGTAGTGAGATCCAAGGTGACGGTCATCTTGCCTGAAATCCTGCTAGGAAGAAGAACGAGTCCATGAAGAAGACAAACAGACATAGTCGAACGAATCCTCACAACTCCGGAACGAAACCGAAGCTAACGAGAGAAGCAAACCGGAAAGAAGCAAACAACATGGTAAACACACAAGCATAAACATGTCATGATGCATAGACAAGTATGATGCATGTCCGGTTTAATGAGGCGTGGCATGGCAATATGCACAAACAACACTACAAGTTAAGTGGAGCTCAATATGCAACGAGTTGCATATTGACGAAACACCACGTCAATTATTTAGTTCTCTCTCGTTTAAGAACACAACAATATTACATGTTGTTATAAACATGGCAAGAGGTGAAACATAATTAAACTACCTATCTAGGCAAGTTTAAGTGAGGCCGGAAACAACAAACAACAATTCCAAAAATCCCCATATGTTATTTAGCAATTTAACGCAAGCAACAATTTTAAACATTTTAATTGTTGTTATCATGATGCGGATGACATATGCAAGTTTTATGCAATTTTATGAAAACGTTGACATGAGCATGTTATGAAGCATTTGTCACCGTGGTGGAACGAAAGGGGTGCCACAGCAACGACAACGAAAATGGTGCCATGTCAACATTGCGAAGACCCAATAACTCATTGAGATACCGGTGCAAAAGAGCAAGTGTACGGATGTGCAAAACTTGCAAAATATGGTGTCCCGATTACCAGGTGTCCCACATGTCGGTGGCATGGAAACGAGGAACGCGCAAGCGAAAACTCGGACACGGTGCAAATTCGAGCATCTCATACAACAAAGCATTCGATCCACGCGTGATCGTCTCGTTGGTTATACCTTTGAAGCGTGCATTCGGGGCGAAACGCGTCGGTGCGATGTAGAGGAAGTAGACATTCTCGGGATGGTCGTCGTGGAAGTAGTGGCACACGGCGATGGTAGTGGAAGTAGTGGTTCACATTTCATAGTCGTACACACTCCGTAGAGGATCGGAGTCATGGCGAGGAACTTGACGTCCACGGGGTCGATGGTAGAGGTACACACGTTGTCGGGGTACTTGTTGGTCCAGTCTTGGCAATGGTAGTTGTACATGTTCGAAGATGTTCAAGTCATCAGTGTCATGGTACTTGGGGTCTTTGGACTTGCCGGTCTTGCTTGTTGCGACGGTAGTGGTACACGGTCATAAACATCCAGGGTCATCGTAGATGTACTTGACATCCACGGAACTAGCAGCGGAGCGCCCGGGTCTTGGGTCCTGATCTTCAGGAGGTCAGCGATGACTGCAGGTACACGGGGAGGCTACACCGGGGCCCAAGGCAAGCAGGTGGCCAACGGCACAAAGCAGCAGAGATGGAAGCAGTGCTATCGGGGGTGCATAGGAGGTGGAGCTCAAGCAGAGGAGGCTCGAGGCACGGCGGAGCTCCTGGTGGTCGCAGCGTGCGACGAGGAGATGCGGGAGGCAGCGGGGTCCAATGGGTCATGCAGAAGAGGGGCCAAAGTAAGGCATGGAGGGCGACTGGGACGGCGTGGAGGCGAGGTGCGGGCGAGCAGGGGCCTCGTCCTGGATGAAGCAGAGGACGCGGGGCGTTGGCAACAAGTCGACACCGCTGGGCATCTAGCGTCGGCGGCGCTTGGCGGAGGAAGGAGGCAGTGGCGAGCATCCGGATCGAAGGCGGAGGAGGAGATGGATCGGGGTGAGGCTAGGGTTATAGGTTTAGGTGGGCTGGCTGGGCTAATGGGCCGGCTTAGTTGGTCGGGCCTAAGAGGCCGGCTGGGCTGGCTCTCTTCTCTTTCCCTCTAATTCTCTTTAACAGAAGAATAAAGGGAAGGAAAGAAAGGCTACAAGGTTTAAAAAATGTAGGGAACTTAGGTGGATCTTAGGAAAAAGGATAAAAGAATAATGGGCAAAGTTGGAGACCAAGAATTGAGATAACAAAGGCATTGGGATTTATTTGCAAGTGTGTTATGATCAATTCCAAATAATGGAATATTTATAATAGCTCCATAAATATTAGTAGGATATGTTATAAAGAGAAATCACCATGTGAATTCCCTCGATTTAAATAGATCAAAAGATCTATGCATTTATTTAGTTGAGGTTTTAAAAATTAAATGACATGCTGGCATGATGACATGTATGCAAAAATAAATAGAGCAAGCACAAATAAAAAACACAGAGAGGTCACAAAAATATGGAAGTCTTCTGGATCATCGGTCTTTGGGCGTCACAGTATTAGAGACGCCGTAAATCAGCTATATTTGGAATGAGTTAATTCATGCGATTGTGACCATGTCAGTACAGCCAATTTGTACCCCTGAATAATCAAACGGTTAGGAATATATGGATATTCTCCTTATTTTACAGTAATCTATATACTACTACTAAATATGAGTGTGTATCAATGGCCATGTTAGTTTCCTCATTTTCATGATGTAGAAACATGCACCACACTGTTGGTTTCATCTAACCATACATTAGGGAAGTAAATGTGCATATGGAGAACTCTATATTTGGAAGTAGTGAAATCCTGTAATGCTTACCATGTGTACATACCTATATTCGCCCTTGAGCAATTAATGTCTAGAATAATATCCTCAGAAAATATTTGCCCAAAGAACACGAGTATATAACAATGCATGGTCTGTTAGTTACCTTGAAGAATTTGTTTGTGAGGACAGAACATGATTACATAACATGCATGACATGGTAGTTTCCTGTGAAGAATCGATTGCGGGATAACATGAGTAGAACCATGCATGGCACTTATATATTTTTGAACCCAGTATACATTTCCCTGTACGTATTTTCCTCCCAGTTCCAACAGGGACATATCAATGCAGTTTCTTGCATTATCCTACTCATACTCTAAACAATGTTGATCTTACATTAACAATGCATGTCCTTTTTGATATGATGCAGTGTCCCTACAGTTACTGCCCTTTGTAATCACACCACCTTTGCCCAAAACAGGGAAGCACAACTGGTTCCTCGCTCGATCAGACGATGGCAAAAGACTGATGATCATTCGGACACATGAGCTGGAAAAGTTATATTGCAAAAACCCCACTGTATACAAGCACCGTGAAATACGTGAGTATCCGGACAGTGACTGTTACGTCCATGAGCAGGATACCAGCTTGTTGGGGCCTTCAGGATTTTTTAGTTGGAGGCAGGTAAACAACCTTGGTTCACACTCTCTGTTTGTTGGACTCAATTATCCGATTAACCAGGAGGTCACCGTTGGCAAGGACCTTGCTGGCAGAGAGGCTCTGTTTGCTATGGAAAACTGTGTCTACACGGCGAGCCCTAGGAGTTCAGGAGGAAACTCCCCTGATTGTCAATGATACAACCAGCAGCCAAAAGAAGGTGAGAATGACAAAGGCATCCGGATTAACTTTGATCCTTGGATGTCTCAATTACGACAGGCAGTGATGTGGTCCAAGCCTTCAGGTTGATAGGTACTTGGGTTGTTGCGTCGAAAGGGTGGAGTACTGGTGTCTCCGGATCACTGGTCGCTGAATCGGGGCTGCAAATTATGATGGTGTTGGATCATCTCTTCGAATGACTTTGTTGTCTTTGCTGCTGGTTCTGGATGGGTAGTTCTTTCTTTTGCTATGCATATTCCTTGTCATTTGGTCATCCTCGTCTATGTCACTCTTACTATGTAATAGTTGCCTCTGTTTAGAATGTCATTCTTGTCTGGATCACGAGAGTCTGAGCGCTTCAGATGGGTGCATTTTGGTGGTGTAGCAAGACTTCTTATGAACTATCATGTCTTGCTATTTATGTCAGTAGTAGTCACTAGTCAGTGTTTGAATGTTGTATATATCATTGTTTCAAATTGTTTATTGTCTCGAACTACTGGTGGGCTAAATGAGGGCATCACCATTCTCCAGTGTTCAGAGTATATGTCCTTTTTTAAAGTTATATAATTTGAGCTCAGTGTGTTTTCGATGATGTACACTTGTTTGGGCCAGTGAGGTGTCGTTGAATATGGGTCGAGTAGTAACGCAATGCCAAACAAGTCAATTATGACTCTCAGGCCGGGCTCTCAAAATATCCTCAAAAAAAGGCCGGGCTCTCCAAAAAAGAAAGAATAAGGACTCTTAGGCCGACATGTGGGCGCCACCGGTGTTTTCGTGCGCTTGCTCGCCGAGAGCATATTGACGTGTGTTCGAAATTCATGCTACCTTTTCATCCCCAATCTCCCGCCCCTCCCCCACCTCTGGAATCTCGATTCCTACTCCAGTTCCCCCAAATCCCCCTCCTGTACTCCCTGTACTCAAGCGCACTATCATGTCGCCGGTCAATGCGGATCTCCGAGGCTGATATCCTGAGGTCCGTCCTGCCTTCGGTCGCTGCATGATGTCGCTCAACAGTGGCATGTCGGCGCTTGACGACCAGTTTGCCGGCAAAGTGCTGATGGTAACCATCAACGGCGACCGACCTCCCGTCTCGCCGGATGACCTTGTCAAAGCTCTTGGCATTATGCACGGTATCCAAATAAGTGACTTGCTCGTCGAAGTCTGTCCGCCACCGACTGATTTCTTCGTCAGGTTCCGGACAACTTTCGACTGCAGTCGTGTGTTCAAATCTTCCCGGCATTTGTTCTGCGATGGTGCGCTGGTGAGATTTGATCGGTGGCACCCAGGATGGGGCTCGGTGCCCTCTGAGCTTGAGTTTTTAACAAAGCTTACCTTCCACGGCGTGCCTCGGCGTGCTTGGAACAACGAGTCCATGAATGAGCTTATCAACGACCTTGGAGGTGAGCTTGTAAGTATGTTTATTCCTCCAGACGACTGGGCTATGACGGTTATGGCATGGATGAAGAAGTCGTCCACCATACCGAAGGTGATTGGTGTTGAGATACCGATGCAGGAACCGGGGTTATACTATTCGTCGCCACCAAGGCCACGCGGACCACGTTAGGGATGTACTTGTATCGAGTGTTCGTGCATGTCGAAGAAGTGGTCAATCCATCAATCGAAGTCCTGCCGCCGCCGCTGGTGCCAGGGTCCATCGATGACGTCCATTACAGGAGTCAACGTTGGACTTTCCCCGTGTTGCTTAGAATGATGGATGGCATAGGGCCTACTCCATGACGCGGTGGAGGCCACTGCTTCTTTGGGAGAAGAGGCAGGGCTCGCTGCCTGGGTGTGCTCTAATTTGAGCTAACAACTGAATCATGTCAGATACTAGTTAAATCCGAGCTATGGGTGTGAAGCACTGATGCTCCAGTTCATTTGATTGTGACATGTTCTAATTTTGTACCTGGACTTTTCTTACAAAGGGATGTACGTCAACTTAATGTGCTAGCAGAACTTATTGTGTTGCCCGTCTGTTTTCTTTGCACAACACTCAAGATATTTCCCCGTCATTGATAAAGACGATGAACCGTTATGTAGAGTTCGTTGGTTTCAACATAGACCTACCCGTAGCGATCCACTGCTTCCATCCTGATTGTGCCGCCTGCGTAAATTTTTTTAATGCAAGTTCAGTGTGCTATGATGTTCTATATGATTGTGTCAACTATATAAGTTTTTACTGAGCATCAGCAATGCATATGGCTGAAAGATGTATTTACGAGCATCGACCGATGGGTCTCTCTCTCTCTCTCTCTCTCTCACACACACACACACACACGCGCGCGCACACACACACACACAAGTGGGACCCATTGAATTATTTCTTTGCTCATGACAACTTTTAATTAGGTTCCACTGTAATCTAACTTTTTTCTTAAAGTTATTAATTGAGCTCAGTGACTTCAGAAAGTTGTACAGAAGCCTTGTTTGGGCCTTTCCGACGTCGCTGAATGTGGGCCGAGTAGCCATCCTAGGTTGTACTGTACTACACAGGCCTTTTTTTCAACATCAGCAATGCAACTAGGCCGACAGTTGTACACAATATCCGGGTCAACTTGTTATTCTCCACCCCGCTGGGCTGCAAACTTTCCTAGGAGGTATGCAACTTTAAGAAATAATAAATGGGATGTAATTATAATAACTAGGCAGTAACTATAAAAAATGAACCAAACACGTAATTAGTTTTAAAAATATATTATTTTTGGAATTTGAAAATTTTAATTTCATTACTTGTTGCGCGTGCAATATTTCGTTGGATTTTAACGTAATACAACTTTATTTTGAAATTATATTTAATCTGGCTAGAAATTTCGGACAAAAATATTTTGGATCCCATCAAAATGTGGGAATTTTTTTGAATTCTGTTTTGAGCGGTTGGTTGAAATTATTAATCATTGTCCTAGCTAGAAGTTGGGTTATACTTCTAACAAACTATAAATGGGCTGTAGTAAATTTCATTAGAATTAAAAAATGGGCTGTACATTCTTATAAATCGCAAATGGGCTATATGTTCTCTGCCACACACTTGTGGGCCTTCTAAGTTGACGCGTCCCCTAAAAAAAACTAAGTTGACGCGTATGCAAGGCTTTGTCGACAACACACGATTCTAGCAGTTGTGGCCATTGGATGTCCATCCAATGGATGCCGTGCTTCTTCTTCAATCTCGGATATTCTTTCTTCAGCCGCCCAAAAAATGATTCCTCCCCCTGACATCTGGGGCGCGTCGTTTCGGAGGCTGACCTGTGGGCCTACTAAGTTGACGCGTACCAAGGGCTTTGTCAACTTAGTCAATATAAATGATTCTAGCTGCAGTGACCGTACGATGTCCATCCAACGACCGTAGTGCTTCTTCAACCTCTGGTCTTCTTGCTCCAGCCGCCCAAAGCAGCGCCGGTCGTGCCGCATGCTCCTGCCTCCCGTGGCTGGCTGTGCTGCCGCGGAGGCCTCACCGCCCCCTACTATTCCCACCGCTGGCCTGGCCCTACGGCGACGGCAGCCTCACACCGCAGCCGAACCAGTGAACCCTCGTACTCCTCTCCACGCGGGCTTCCACTGTCGCGTCTTCCCTGGCTCCCCGTCGTCCCCTTCCTAGGCCTCGCTGTCGTCCACCACCCTGGTGCTCTCGGCATGGTGTGGTCAACGTGGTCAAGGAACGACTTCCATCGGACGTGGACTGTACGTGGAGAGGCTGACAGCTGGGTCCACGGCCGCAGCAAGGAAGTGCCTCCTTATTACGCGGAAAATAATGATTCCTCCACTTGACAGAAGGGACCCACCGGAAGGGCCACCGTATTTCACGAAAAAGACATTTCCCCCCTGACTGCTGGGACCTACCAGCTACATCTTCGTACGCAAGGAAGTGCGTCCATATTAAGGGCAAAAAAATGATTCGCCCCCTGACAGCTAGGACCCACCAGCTACATCTTCGCACGCAAGGATGTGCGTCCGGGCAAAAAAACGATTCTCCCCCCTGACAGATGGGACCCACCAGCTACATCTTCGCACGTAAGGAAGTGCCTGACAGTCGGGACCCACTTGGTCGAAGCGTACGTAGCATTGTCATTCTGGTCGCGAACGTGTACATATATATTGGTCGATGTAGAGGCGCGCACGTGTCATAGTAGAGGCGCGCAAGTGTCGTAGTAGAGGCGCGCACGTAGCATGTACACGTACATACAACAGCCAGGGTGCAAGAAAGTAAATACGGCCACATACGTACATACGGGCGGGGTCTCGAATGCCTACTCATGCATACGTATGGCCAGGGCTCGTGTAGATGGCTGGGTCGGAATGGAGAAACATCGTCATCATCGTGTTCATGGGGAGCCAACCGGCTGGGTCAGAACGGAATGCGTCGTCGTGTTCATCAGGAGGGCTTGGACGGAAAAGGCGATGGAAGTGAGGCCTGGCGTACCGCAGAACGGAGGAAACGTCCATGTGTTTGACCGACCACGTTCGAAACGGGATCCTGTTCATCGAGAGGGGTCTGGCATACCGCAAAACGGAGAAAACAGGCTTGTGTTGGACCTCCTACGGTCGAAATGGGGTCCTGTTGATCGGGAGGGGTGTGGCGTACCGCAAAACAGAGGAAACAGACTTGTGTTGGAGCGCTATGGTCGAAACGGGGGTCCTGTTCATCGGGAGGGGTGTGGCGTACCGCAAAACAGGACTCCACGGGATGCTGTTCATCTCCACCATCGACCTCCACCAGCCTCCACGGGCTACTGTTCATCCACCTTCGACCTCCTCCAGCCTCCACCTGCGACTGTTCATCCACGGGCTCCTGTTTATCCAGCCTCCATCACGCACCACTCCATTGGCTACTGTTCAACCACCCCTCTCCACGGGTTCCTATTCAACCACCCCTCCACGGGGCTACTGTTCATCCGCCCCTCCATCGTCTACTGTTCATCCAGCCCTCCATGGGGTTGTCATGTTCATCTAGCCCTCCACGGGGTCCTGTTCATCCAGCCCCAACTGGCTCGATCGATCGGGGTCCTGTTCATCCAGAGGCAACGCCACGGGGTCCTGTTCATCCACCCCCACCACTCACTGTTCATCCACCCCCCTCCCGCAACGCTCACTGTTCATTCAGAGGCAGCATCGATCGGCTTCAGTTAGCAGCAGTAGCGAAGGGATCGCTCGATCGGGTTCAGTTAACAGCCATCGATCGATCGCTCGGGTTCAGTAACGCGTAGCCTGCAGTGCAATCGCTCGGTTCAGTTAGAGCCCAATGCCTCGCTCGGGTTCAGTTAGAGCCCAACGCCTCGCACACACGCGCGTACGTGTATGAGAGAAACATGCATCGCTCGGCCCCGGACCACCCACTGTAACCGGGAACACCCCAAAATTTTCCTCGCCCTCGCTTCTACCACGGTTTTTTCCATCATGGACGGCCCAAAGAATGTCATGCAGCTGCGTCTCCGGCCCGCCCAGGACGAAAAGCCCATTTTCTGTCATGATTTTTTGTGATAGAACTAGGAGCCCACCACATCTATGATGATACTGGGTTTTGTCACAATTATCGTCATAGAAGTGTCATAAGTATAACAGGAAAAAAATTCGTTTGGCCCAAAATGTCACAGATGTATCTTTTTTTTTGTAGTGTTGGCACACATTTTCGTCTTGACTCTCCGGTAGAAATTTTGGGGCACTCTTTGAAGTACTTTTTGTTGTTTTGAATAGATGAATCTGAGATTGTGTGATGCATATCGTATAATCATACCCACGGATACGTGAGGTGACATTGGAGTATCTAGGTGACATTAGGGTTTTGGTTGATTTGTGCCTTAAGGTGTTATTCTAGTATGAACTCTATGATAGATCGAATGGAAAGAATAGCTTCATGTTATTTTACTACGGACTCTTGAATAGATCGATCAGAAAGGATAACTTTGAGGTGGTTTCCTACCCTACCATAATCAATTCGTTTGTTCTCCGCTATTAGTGACTTTGGAGTGACTCTTTGTTGCATGTTGAGGGATAGTTAAATGATCCAATTATGTTATTATTGTTGAGAGAACTTGCACTAGTGAAAGTATGAACCCTAGGCCTTGTTTCCTAGCATTGAAATACTGTTTATGCTCACTTTTACCACTTGCTACCTTGCTGTTTTTATATTTTCAGATTACAAAAACCTATATCTACCATCCATATTGCACTTGTATCACCATGTCTTCGCCGAACTAGTGCACCTATACAATTTACCATTGTATTGGGTGTGTTGGGGACACAACAGACTCTTTGTTATTTGGTTGCAGGGTTGCTTGAGAGAGACCATCTTCATCCTACGCCTCCCACGGATTGATAAACCGTAGGTCATCCACTTGAGAGAAATTTGCTACTGTCCTACAAACATCTGCACTTGGAGGCCCAACAACGTATACAAGAAGAAGGTTGTGTAGTAGACATCACGCCGGGATGATGAAGATGGCCACTGGTGAGGGACCCCCCCTCCGGCAGGGTGCCAGAACAGGGCCTCGATTGGTTTTTGGTGGCTACAGAGGCTTGCGGCGGCGGAACTCCCGATCTAGGTTATGTTTTGGAAGTTTGGGTATATATAAGAGGTGTTGGCATCGGGAACAAGTCAGGGGGGTCCCCGAGGCGGCCACAAGGTAGGGGGCGTGCCTAGGGGGGTAGGGCGCGCCCCCCACCCTCGTGGGTGCCTCAGGACTCTTCCTGCCCATCTCCGATACTCCATGGGCTTCTTCTGGTCCAAAAATAATCTCCATGAAATTTCAGGTCAATTGGACTCCGTTTGGTTTTCCTTTTCTGCGATACTCATAAACAAGGAAAAATAGAAACTGGCACTGGGCTCTAGGTTAATAGGTTAGTCCCAAAAATCATATAAAATAGCATATAAATGCATATAAAACATCCAAGATGGATAATATAATAGCATGGAATAATAAAAAATTATAGATACGTTGGAGACGTCTTACCGCACATGTCTAAGAGATCAACTTGTGAGTCTATGGGGTGCCCCCGCCCCCGTATATAAAGGAGTGGAGGAGGGGAGGGGCCGACCCTCTCTATAGCGCTCCCTAGGGGAGTCCTACTCCCACCAGGAGTAGGATTCCTCCCCTTCTCTAGTTGGAGTAGGAGAGGAAGGAAGGAGGAGAGAGGGAGGAAGGAAAGGGGGCCCGACCCCTCACAATTCGGATTGGGCTTGGGGGGCGCCCCCTCCTAGTACGCCTCCTCCTCTCTCCCACTAAGGCCCAATAAGGCCCATATATTCCCCGGGGGGTTCCGGTAAACCCCCGGTACTCCGGTAAATGCCCGAACTCACTCGAAACCATTCCGATGTCCAAACATAGTCATCCAATATATCGATCTTTATGTCTCAACCATTTCGAGACTCCTTGTCATGTCCGTGATCATATCCGGGACTCCGAACTACCTTCGATACATCAAAACACATAAACTCATAATATCGATTGTCACTGAACATTAAGCGTGCGCACCCTACGGGTTCGAGAACTATGTAGGCATGACCGAGACTCATCTCCGGTCAATAACCAATAGCGGAACCTGGATGCTCATATTGGTTCCTACATATTCTACTAAGATCTTTATCGATCAAACCGCATAACAACATACATTGTTCCCTTTGTCATCGGTATGTTACTTGCCCGAGATTCGATCGTCGGTATTATCATACCTAGTTCAATCTCGTTACTGGCAAGTCTGTTTACTCGTTTCATAATGCATCATCCCATAACTAACTCATTAGTCACAATGCTTGCAAGGCTTATAGTGATGTGCATTACCGAGAGGGCCTAGAGATACCTCTCCGATACTCGGAGTGACAAATCCTAATCTCGATCTATGCCAACTCAACAAACACCATCGGAGACACCTGTAGAGCATCTTTATAATCACCCAGTTACGTTGTGACGTTTGATAGCACACTAAGTGTTCCTTCGGTATTCGGGAGTTGCATAATCTCATAGTCATAGGAACATGTATAAGTTATGAAGAAAGCAATAGCAACAAACTAATGATGTGATCCCGTTCATCAAATGACAACTCTTTGTCCATGGCTAGGAAACTTGACCATCTTTGATTAACAAGCTAGTCAAGTAGAGGCATACTAGTGAAACTCTATTTGTCTATGTATTCACACATGTACTAAGTTTCCGGTTAATACAATTCTAGCATGAATAATAAACATTTGTCATGATATAAGGAAATATAAATAACAACTTTATTATTGCCTCTAGGGCATATTTCCTTCAGTCTCCCACTTGCACTAGAGTCAATAATCTAGTTCACATCGCCATGTGATTTAACACCAATAGTTCACATCACCATGTGATTAGTTCACGTCACCATGTGACTAATACCAAAAGGGTTTTACTAGAGTCAATAATCTAGTTCACATCACTATGTGATTAACACTCAAAGAGACTAAGGTGTGATCATGTTTTGCTTGTGAGAGAAGCTTAGCCAATGGGTCTCTCACATTCATAGTCATATGTATTTTGCAAATTTCTATGTCTACAATGCTCTGCACGGAGCTACTGTAGCTAATTGCTCCCACTTTCAATATGTATCCAGATTGAGACTTAGAGTCATCCGGATCAGTGTCAAAGCTTGCATCGGTGTAACTCTTTATGATGAACTCTTTATCACCTCCATAACTAAGAAATATCTCCTTATTAAGGATAATTTTGACCGCTGTCCAGTGACCCACTCCTGGATCACTATTGTACCCTCTTGCCAAACTCATGGTGAGGTTCCCAATAGGTCTGGTACACAGCATGGCAAACTTTATAGAACCTATGACTGAAGCATAAGGAATGAATTTTCATTCTCTTTCTATTTTCTGCAGTGGTCGGGCATTGAGTCTAACTCAACTTCACACCTTGCAACACATGCAAGAACTCCTTCTTCGACTGTTCCATTTTGAACTACTTCAAAATCTTGGCAAGGTATGTACTCATTGAAAAAACTTATCAAGCGTCTTGTTCTATCTCTATAGATCTTGATTCTCAATATGTAAGCAGCTTCATCGAGGTCTTTCTTTGAAAAACTCCTTTCAAACACTCCTTTATGCTTTCTAGAAAAATTCTACATTATTTCCGATCAACAATATGTCATTCACATATACTTATCAGAAATGTTGTAGTGCTCCCTCTCACTTTCTTGTAAATACATGCTTCTCAAAAAATCTGTATATAACCATATGCTTTGATCACACTATCAAAGCGTATATTTCAACTCCAAGATGCTTGCACCAGTCCATTGATGGATCGCTGGAGCTTGCACACTTTGTTAGCACTTTTAGGATTGACAAAACCTTCTGGTTGCATCATATACAACTCTTCTTTAAGATATCCATTAAGGAATGCAGTCTTGACATCCATTTGCCAAATTTCATAATCATAAATGCGGCAATTGCTAACATGATTCAGACAGACTTAAGCATCGCTACGGGTGAGAAGGTCTCATCGTAGTCAACTCCTTGAACTTGTCGAAAACCTTTCGCAACAAGTCGAGCTTTCTAGACAGTAACATTACCGTCAGCGTCAGTCTTCTTCTTAAAGATCCATTTATTTTCTATGGCTTGCCGATCATCAGGCAAGTCAACCAAAGTCCACACTTTGTTCTCATACATGGATCCCATCTCAAATTTCATGGCTTCAAGCCATTTTGCGAAATCTAGGCTCATCATCGCTTCCTCATAGTTCGTAGGTTTGTCATGGTCAAGTAACATGGCCTCCAGAATAGGATTACTGTACCACTCTGGTGCGGATCTTACTTTGGTTGACCTACGAGGTTCGGTAGTAACTTGATCTGAAGTTTCATGATCATCATCATTAGCTTCCTCACTAATTGGTGTAGGAATCACTGGAACTAATTTCTGTGATGAACTACTTTCCAATAAGGGAGCAGGTACAGTTACCTCATCAAGTTCTAGTTTCCTCCCACTCACTTCTTTCGAGAGAAACTCCTTCTCTAGAAAGGATCCACTTTTAGCAATAAAGACCTTGCCTTCGAATCTATGATAGAAGGTGTACCCAACATTTTCCTTTTGGGTATCCTATGAAGACGCACTTCTCCGATTTGGGTTTTGAGCTTATCATGTTGAAACTTTTTCACATAAGCATCACAACCCCTAAATTTTAAGAAACGACAGCTTAGGTTTCTTGCTAAACCACAGTTCATACGGTGTCGTCTCAACGGATTTTTAGATGGTGCCCTATTTAACGTGAATGCAGCTATCTCTAATGCATAACCCCAAAACGGTAGTGGTAATTCGGTAAGAGACATCATAGATTGTACCATATCTAATAAAGTACGGTTATGACGTTCAGACACACCATTATGCTGTGGTGTTCCAGGTGGCGTGAGTTGCGACACTATTCCACATTGTTTTATAATGAAGACCAAACTCGTAACTCAAATATTCGTCTCCGCGGTCAGATCATAGAAACTTTATTTTCTTGTTACGATAATTTTCCACTTCACTCTGAAATTCTTTGAACTTTTCAAATGTTTCAGACTTATGTTTCATCAAGTAGATATACCCATATCTACTCAAATCATCTGTGAAGGTCAAAAAATAATGATACCCGTCGCGAGCCTCAACACTCATCGGATCGCATACATCAATATGTATTATTTCCAATAAGTCAGTTGCTCGCTCCATTGTTCCAGAGAACGGAGTCTTAGTCATCTTGCCCATGAGGCATGGTTCGCAAGCATCAAGTGATTCATAATCAAGTGATTCCAAAAGTCCATCAGCATGGAGTTTCTTCATGTGCTTTACACCAATATGACCTAAATGGCAGTGCCACAAATATGTTGCACTATCATTATAAACTTTGCATCTTTTGGCATCAATATTATGAATATATGTATCACTACGATCGAGATTCAACAAACCATTCACCTTGGGTGTATGACCTCAGAAGGTTTTATTCATGTAAACAGAATAACAATTATTCTTTGACTTAAATGAATAATCGTATTGCAATAAACATGATCCAATCATATTATGCTCAAACGCAAACACCAAATAACATTTATTTTAGGCTCAACACTAATCCTGAAGGTAAAGGGAGTGTGCGATGGTGATCTTATCAACCTTGGAATCACTTCCAATTCACATCATCACCTCGCCCTTAACTAGTCTCTGTTTATTTTGCTACTCCCGTTTCGAGTTACTACTCTTAGCAACTGAACCAGTATCAAATACTGAGGAGTTGCTATAAACACTAGTAGAGTACACATCAATAACATGTATATCAAACATACTTTTGTTCACTTTTCCATCCTTCTTATCCGCCAAGTATCTAGGGCAGTTCCACTTCCAATGACCATTTCCTTTGCAGTAGAAGCACTCAGTTCCAGGCTTGCATCTAGCTTTGGGCTTCTTCATGGGAGCAGCAACTTGCTTGCTATTCTTCTTTGAAGTTCCTCTTTCTTTCCCTTTGCCCTTTTCTTTGAAACTAGTGATCTTGTTAACCATCAACACTTGATGCTATTTCTTGATTTCTACTCGATTTCAGCATCGCGAAGGGCTTGGGAATTACTTCCGTCATCCCTTGCATATTATAGTTCATCACTAAGTTCTAGTAACTTGGTGATAGTGACTAGAGAACTTTTTCAATTACTATCTTATCTGGAAGATTAACTCCCACTTGATTGAAGCAATTGTAGTACTCAGACAATCTGAGTACATGCTCACTGGTTGAGCTATTCTCCTCCATCTTGTAGGCAAAGTACTGTCAGAGGTCTCATACCTCTTGACACGGGCATGAGTACGAAATACCAATTTCTACTCCTAGAACATCTTATATGCTCCGTGATGTTCAAAACATTTTTTGAAGTCCCGATTCTAAGCCGTAAAGCATGCTGCACTAAACTATTAAGTAGTCATCATACCGAGCTTTGTCAAATGTTCATAACGTGTGCATCTACTCCTACAATAGGTCCGTCACCTAGCGGTGCATCAAGGATTCTTCTGTGTAGCAATGAGGATAATCCTCAGATCACGGAGCTAGTCCTCATCATTGCTACTATCATCTTTCAACATAGTTCTTCTCTAGGAACATATCAAAAATAAACGGGGAGCTACATCGCGAGCTATTGATCTACAACATAGTTATGAAAATACTAACAGGACTAAGTTCATGATAAATTAAAGTTCAATTAATCATATTACTTAAGAACTCCCACTTAGATATACATCCCTCTAATTATCTAAGTGATCACGTAATCCATATCAACTAAACCATGTCTGATCATCACATGAGATGGAGTAGTTTTCAATGGTGAACATCACTATGTTGATCATATCTACTATATGATTCACGCTCGACCTTTCGGTATCAGTGTTCCGAGGCCATATCTGCATATGCTAGGCTCATCAAGTTTAACCCGAGTATTCTGCATGTGCAAAACTAGCTTGCATCCGTTGTATGTGAACGTAGAGCTTATCACACCCGATCATCATGTGGTGTCTCGGCATGACGAACAATAGCAATGGTGCATACTCAGGGAGAACACTTATACCTTGAAATTTAGTGAGAGATCATCTTATAATGCTACCGTCGAACTAAGCAAAATAAGATGCATAAAGGATAAACATCACATCCAATCAATATAAGTGATATGATATGGCTATCATCATCTTGTGCTTTTGATCTCCATCTCCAAAGCACCGTCATGATCACCATCATCACCGGCTTGACACCATGATCTCCATCGAAGCATCGTTGTCGTCTCGCCAACTATTGCCTCCATGACTATTGCTACCGCTTAGTGATAAAGTAAAGCAATTACATGGCGATTGCATTTCATACAATAAAGCGACAACCATATGGCTCCTGCCAGTTGCCGAGAACTCTATTACAAAACATGATCATCTCATACAATAAAATTTAGCATCATGTCTTAACCATATCACATCATAACATGCCCTGCAAAAACAAGTTAGACGTCCTCTACTTTGTTGTTGCAAGTTTTACGTGGCTTCTACGGGATAAGCAAGAACCGTTCTTACCTACGCATCAAAACCACAACGATTTTTGTCAAGTGTGTTGTTTTAAACTTCAACAAGGACTAGGCGTAGTCACACTCGATTCAACTAAAGTTGGAGAAACAGACACCCACCAGCCACCTGTGTGCGAAGCACGTCGGTAGAACCAGTCTCGCATAAGCGTACACGTAATGTCGGTCTGAGCCGCTTCATCCAACAATACTGCTGGATCAAAGTATGACATGCTGGTAAGCAGTATGACTATTATCGCCCACAACTCTTTGTGTTCTACTCGTGCATATAACATCTCCGCATAGACCCAACTCGGATGCCACTGTTGGGGAACGCGGTAATTTCAAAAAAATCCTAAGCACACGCAAGATCTATCATGGTGATGCATAGCAACGAGAGGGGAGAGTGTATTCCACGTACCCTTGTAGACCGTAAGCGGAAGCATTATGACAACGCGGTTGATGTAGTCGTACGCCTTCATGATCCGACCGATCCTAGTACCAAAAGTGCGGCACCTCCGCGATCTGCACAGGTTCAGTTCCGTGACGTCCCACGAACTCTCAATCCAGCTGAGTGTCGAGGGAGAGCTTCGTCAGCACGATGGCATGTGACGTTGATGATGAAGCTACCGGCGCAAGGCTTCGCCTAAGCACTGCAACGATATGACCGAGGTGGAAATATGTGGAGGGGGGCAACGCACACGGCTGAGAGATCAACTTGTGTGTCTATGGGGTGCCCCCTCCCCTGTATATAAAGGAGTGGAGGAGGGTAGGGGCCGACCCTCTCTATGGCGCGCCCTAGGGGAGTCCTACTCCGAGCGGGAGTAGGATTCCCCCCTTCCCTAGTTGGAGTAGGAGAGGAAGGAAGGAGGAGAGGGGGAGGAAGGAAAGGGGGGTCGGTCCCCCTCCCAATTCGGATTGGGCTTGGGGGGGCGCCCCCTCCTAGGCCGCCTCCTCCTCTCTCCCACTAAGACCCAATAAGGCGCATATACTCCCCGGGGGGTTCCGGTAACCCCCTGGTACTCCGGTAAATGCCCGAACTCACTCGAAACCATTCCGATGTCCAAACATAGTCATCCAATATATTGATCTTTATGTCTCGACCATTTCGAGACCCCTCGTCATGTCCGTGATCATATCCGGGACTCCGAACTACCTTCGGTACATCAAAACACATAAACTCACAATACCGATCGTCACCGAACGTTAAGCGTGCAGACCTTACGGGTTCAAGAACTATGTAGACATGACTGAGACTCATCTCCGATCAATAACCAATAGCGGAACCTGGATGCTCGTATTCGTTCCTACATATTCTACGAAGATCTTTATCGGTCAAACCGCATAACAAGATATGTTGTTCCCTTTGTCATCGGTATGTTACTTTCCCGTGATTCGATCGTCGGTATCATCATACCTAGTTCAATCTCGTTACCGGCAAGTCTCTTTACTCGTTTCGTAATGCATCATCTCGTAACTAACTCATTAGTCACAATGCTTGCAAGGCTTATAGTGATGTGCATTACCAAGAGGGCCTAGAGATACCTCTCCGATACTCGGAGTGACAAATCCTAATCTCGATCTATGCCAACTCAACAAACACCATCGGAGACACCTGTAGATCATATTTATAATCACCCAGTTACGTTATGACATTTGATAGCACACTAAGTGTTCCTTCGGTATTCGGGAGTTGCATAATCTCATAGTCATAGGAACATGTATAAGTTATGAATAAAGCAATAGCAACAAACTAAACGATCATTGTGCTAAGCTAACGGATGGGTCAAGTCAATCACATCATTTTCTAATGATGTGATCCCGTTCATCAAATGACAACTCTTTGTCCATGGCTAGGAAACTTAATCATCTTTGATTAATGAGCTAGTCAAGTAGAGACATACTAGTGACACTCTGTTTGTTTATGTATTCACACATGTACTAAGTTTTCGGTTAATACAATTCTAGCATGAATAATAAACATTTATCATGATATAAGGAAGTATAAATAACAACTTTATTATTGCCTCTAGGGCATATTTCCTTCATGAAGGTGATTTTCTTCAATGATGACGGAGTTGAGGTGGTGACCAAGTGCAAGAGGCACAATGAGGCATTTCCCATGGATCTTTAGGAGGTTATCTCTGCACCAATTGAAGACTTTTGCGTTGGATGTTTAGTAGTGTAAGACTTTGTCACAACTGTTTGTCAACTTAACTGCTTATCAGTGTATGTTTAAGACTCTGGTTTATGCTACACCTGTTATTAGTTGTCTATGTTATTAGTTGTCTATGTTGTGTCTCTGTATGTATGCTCATAAACTCACACTCCAATAGTGAGGTTATCAAACCACATGCAAGGCATGTAACCAAATAACAACGATTTGCATTATCTTAGAACAGGCTTGCAACCAAACACCATGACTGTGTTCTGCTCAACCATGGTTTGTTGCATGTTTTCACTCAACCTGACCGAGTCGGGCCACATATGTAAAGTGCACAAAATTCATGTAGGTAACAAAACAGACCATTCAAGGCCCGAAGGAGTACCACTTCTTCACTTAGGAAAATAATAGTTTTGTTGTGCTTTAAATATCCATGGAAGTTTCTGATATGACATTTGCTCAGTGGATCAAAAGCTATTGTAGACACCAAATTCTTTCAATAAAGGGAGCATAGAAGTAAGAAAAGCATCTGTTCAAAATCTTGCGACGTTGAGGCGCATGCATCGGCACACTAATATGGTACATTCAGACAACTCCAATCATAGTCATAGGGAAGTTTGCGGGTTACCGGGTGGCAGACCCGGTAAGCAGTCTCAAACCTTGATATATGTAAAAAAAAGTTTGCGGGTTATGTTTAGTTTCTGCGCGAATCCATCGTTTTAGTTGTTTCTGGTACTAATTATCTTCAAAGCAGTCTTTCGTTTAAATGGTTGATTGAAAAGTATGATCATGTAAATTGCCGGTGGTTAACGTTCTGCTAGGTTACAGTAAGTAATCAACTATCCGATAATTGTGCGTGTATGTGAGCGTCTCCGAGTGTACCGTCTTCAAAATCAACCATCTAATTGTGCGATCCTCCAAAATAAAGATCTAACAGTGCAAAAGATCGAAAAAGATTAAGATTCCAGCACACATGCAGCAGACAGAAACCTGAAAAACAAAGACTAATCCCATATATACGCTCTTTTCTCTCCTTTTAAATTTACAATCTAGACAACACACGCATGCCATACACTCTGTCTGGAGCCACATACAAACATGTCACCGCCACCAAGAACACATGATCTCCATCGACGTCTCTTGCTTCACGGAGGTTCTCACATGACGGAGCAGGCGTTGGGGTTGTCGTCGCTGAACATGGTGGTGAGCCGCTCCTCCTGCGCGGGGCCGGCGCCGGGGCCGCCGTAGCTGGCGACGGGCATGACGGCGTCCACCTTGCGCACGTAGCCCGGGGGCGCCTTTTTGTCGTAGGTCTGCGCGGCGTAGGGGTGCGCGACGAGGTTGTAGGGGATGTATGGCCAGATCTCGGCCTTCTTCCCGGTGGCCTGCACCCGCTTCACCACCTTGTGCGGCTCCACGAACCCCTGCACCGTCACCTTGTACTGCTTCCGGTTGATCTCCACCGACTGCACCCCTGCAAAATACAACAAAATGCCTTTAAATTTTCCAGCATTTTCAATTTTTTTGCAAGGATTTTCAAAGGAAAAGAATCAAGAATTTCATCATCAATTTTACAGCATTTTTCTAACCATAATTCCTTGAGTTGTTGATAGGTAGGATATGTGTATGCATACCTTTCATGCTGGAGAGGGCGTTCCTGACTTTAAGCTCGCAGCCGTCGCAGTCCATCCGGACCTTGAGCTCCACCGTCTGGAACTGCTTCCTCTTCTGCTTGTAGCTCCGGCGCCGGCCGCCGCCGCCGAGAAGCTCGGACAAGTAGTCCAGAGTCCCACCCACACCCATCCTCTCAATCCAATTTGTCCTCTCGACGAAAGCAACAAGAAACAGAGTCAAGAAAACACCCAAGGACGGACCGGACGAATCAGACTCTGTTCTCTTCCTGAATCAGTTGGTGACAGCACTACTTGCGCAAAGCTTAGCTAGAGATGAGATGGTTGGAGAGTCGATGGACAAACGATGGGTTGTATGTGTATATATATAGGCCCTTGGCAGTTGTTGGCTGGCTTTGTGGCAAGGCGGTACTCCACCTAGCTAATAAGCTGCCTGCTTTCCGGAATCTGTTTGCTTTGTTTTGTTGCACAGCTAGCGGCGAGCCGGCCGGCCGCCTGCCCGCCTCCGTATTTTTCTGATGCCCGCCAGAAGCTTCCCAAACCTTGCCCCTCGCTGTACCTGCATGCACTGTACCTTTTGCTGAATCCCTCCGGTCGACCTCAACCGACTTCAGAAACAAATTGGGGCTTGTAAAGGCAGAGGACAAAGCTAAGCCGTGAGCCGGAAACCGGCCATTGTTAGCAGTAACGTTTCTCCCCCGCGCTAAGCAAGTGGAAAGGGCACGTACGTACGTACCGTGTGCTGGGCGCCTCTTGATTCATTTCTTCTTGCGTGCATGGCTAGCTTGATTCTTCATGCATGAGATGATTTATGAAAGATCAGCGTTGGGAATTCTACTTAGGCTGTGTTCGGTAGCCCTCCACTCCTCCATTCAGGAGTGGAGCGGGTGGAGTACCATATTAGCAGCTCCTCAAATTAACACTGCATGTTGCTCCGCTCCGGAGCGGAGTTGGAGAGCGGGAGGGAGTCCGAACAGGCCCTTAATCATTTATCAGCAACTTTACGTGGCGGCGAACGCTGCGAGAATTGCGCAGTGGTATGTTCCTTATGATTGCATTGCATTGAGCTGGCCCCAGCCTCTCAACTGGTTTCAGTTTCGGTTTCCAAAGGGCAATGCATACAGCCTGGACGTGGGTTTTCCACAACAGAAATACTGGTCATGCGTTTGCTGTGTGCCGGTGTGAATGATGGTGCCAGCAGGGAGGGAGGTGCATGCATAATGGGGATCCACATAGTCATCCTAGGACCAATCTGGGGCTGCCAGCTGCCATGAGGTGATGGCTGGGCTGCCGCTCTGCCCCCTGATTGGGTAGCTGGGCCCCACTTTACAGGTCTTACAAAACTCTGTCATGATTGGTGGCCAGGCCAGGCCTCCTTCACCAGCCTCTCTATGTTCTTGCATACACTATGTCCCTCGATTCACTGAAACCTTTGGGAAAAGAAACCCCTCTTGGACATGCCCTGCATGCTGCCAGAAGTGGTTCACTCATTGCTCGTAGACTCCATTATTATTGGTACTCGTTGTGTTTAGGATAACCATATTCTTAATTTGCATGTCAGGGTCTTGGATTTTCTAATGACGGTTCTGCCTGAATAAGATACTCGTTGTGTTTCTTCATCTGAGAGTGGGCGTTCGCCATTTTGTAATTTTGCTAGAAAACTCGAGATGTTTTCATTTATCCTCCTAATTAAATCACGGACATTATACACAAAAAACAAGTGAACGACAAAGCTCTGAAAGGCTTGGTGTGGAACTCTTGTGCTATCGTATCGGCATGATGTGACGATAACATAGAAGTTTTTGTTAACTATTTTTGTTATCCAGGTGGCCACTTGGAATGCCCATCTAAAAAAACAATTGCATATTTCTAGGTCGGCTTGTGGTACATTATCGTGTGCTCACGAAGGATATGTTGGAAGCTAGAGGTTGGTCTTCCTACTCCGTCATTGACATTTCGGAAGAGTAGGGTAGGGAAATCTCTAAGCTCAAGTATAAATCGTCGATACCATCTACTTGGCCAATGAAATTGTCAGTTATAGGCATTTAGCCTTCTATAGAATTGTCTCCCATGATAAAAATAATTGAGTTTTCCTAGCAATGTGTTTTAGGTTTTCTGGTTTTGTTGTTGCTTTTCTCAGCTGCTTTTGGTGGCCCTTGTTCTTGTAGGTTCTCTTCGTACAGTTCAAGTTTTACACCTAAGAACATAAGCAGAATTCCTACCGTGCATTAGAAGAGAAAAATAGCAATATCTTCAGTGTGGAATGTGTGGGTGTCAAATTGAAATTGTGTGTTTATATCTGATAGGTATAATGCATTATGCGAATGCACATGGAAATAGTAAAAAGAAATCATAATGAGGAAATCTCAATTTCATAAAAATATAATGGCCAGAGTAGTTGATTTGAAAGAAAGGAGAAAACAAACAACCTACAACTAGAGAAAGCTTAAAACATAACCACAAACTCCCGCCCTTTCATACATATGTGATGTTTCGGATACGCCCAAGTCGAACAATATCATTTTAGTTATTCATATGGAAATTATAGAAGTCATATGTATATTTGTTTCAGAAAATAGTACTAGTAATCTTATAAATTTCTTGGTCTTTTACATATATTACGATATTAATTAGTAGCCAAAGTTACATCTTGAAGCCGTGTCATAGTCCAAAACGTCATTTTTTTTAACCTGAAAACAACACTTTTTTTGACA
>NC_041389.1:362807556-362822399 GCF_002162155.2 Triticum dicoccoides | reverse complement strand
ATCATTGAGAGATTCCTGGGAAAAAAATCATTGAGAGAGGACTTGCTGACCAACAAGTCAAATTTAGTGGAAAGTGGCATGACAGAGGAACCATAATCTCACTTGTACCATACTTCAAGATCACAAAATCCATCTTTCAAGTTAGTGGAAGCTACGTCCTTTATCATGAAAATGCATGGTAAACTAGTGAACTTAGACGATCTTCTAGCATCCTTCTGTTTGCTAAAACTTGTAGTTTTGAACAATGACACAATTTTTAAAAACAAAATTTTGACCACTATTTTCTGTTACTATATTTGTAAAATACAAAATAATTATATCTTCTAACTCTACTATTTGAGAAATTCACATACATGATTTCAATTGTCAAATCAAACTATATTTATAGATATTAGTAGCGAAAAAATTGAAAGTATGACAACATTTATATCATAAATGGCAGCTTTCAGGAACCGGAGGGGTTATATATTTCAAACCCATAGAATAACTAAGTGGTGAACATAGACACATCACACATAGTACCTGTTGAACCGTTTTGGCTTCTGGGTCACTAGGAGACCAACTTAAATTGTCAAAAAAATTTGAAAAGACCTCACATGCACGTACATGTAGATGCGATCTGCATACAATATAAAAATTCATTTGTGTGCCGCACAACAATAAATGTCTGGATCTATATATAGTATTGAAGAGTAGATCCATCATATATCCACATACTTGTTACTTTTGTGTAGCCCTCAAAGAAACATGTTTTGTAAAATTTACTGAATATATAATGAGAATGTATATGCACTTCTTCAAAAATAATAATTTCATATATTTTCAAAATGCATTTTATCTTTCTTTTTTCTTAAAAAAGGACAATTGACCCCAACTCATTTTATGTTTTTCGTATGGTACCAAGCTACATTTGTAGAGGTGTCGGCATGACAAAGGAACCATGATTTTTAATACATCTAGAAGTAAAATAAAGATGAACCGAAAGTTGCAGAAAAAATCCATCTTTCGAGTTAGTGAAAGACTGAAAGCTACTCACGTTTACCCCATATTGAAAAGTAAACTAATATGATTGTGACACTGACTTGGAACCTAAGGTGGAAATGTGAAGAGACCCTAGCTACTCATCTGAAGCATGGTAGTTTACTTTGAAGGTGATGCCTAACCTCTTTAATTCCCAACCGGCCGCCCCTCTTTTGACCAATTCTGTTTCCACTTCCTTTGGAGAAATGTTGGCATTGATCCTGTTGATGTGGCACCTACAATAGCAATTAGCGTTAAGTAGCAGGATAATTGAAGGTGTCTGCAACTACAAGTTATTTGCAATTACATAAAGCTAGCAGAAGTGAACTTAAATATAATATCTTTTTCATAACGGCTGTCACTATTGAAACAAAACAATCAGCACTATATTTGCGAGATAGTGACCAATAAATAATTGGACATTGGTCAAAGAGATCATATGTCTCTATTGATTCGGAGGAGCTATAGTGCCCACTGGTAGTCAATTTTCATGACTCATGTGAATACTAACCTTATTTAGAATAAATTCTTTCGATCCAAAAGGAAGGATATTCCGTAATGTTGAATGACAAAAATTGAACAAACATCTAGCCGGCCAATGGAATTTGAAATATTAATCAATGGCTAATCTCCGACATGATAGACCTCCACTAATCAGCATATAAAAGGAGAAATTAAATAACGTACCATACTAGCAACAACTAGCTAAGTGATATGGGTTTCATTTGCACCACCAATACCCTCAAAAGGTAGTACATTGTGAATATTGACTGCACTGGCATAAATCCCAAGCTAGCTCTGTAGCATAGCTATACCTATATCTATGTGGCTAAATTGTTAAATCCATCTCCAAACTTCCATGAAGATGCTAAGGGAGATGCCAAATCGCATACCAAATTAAATGCATGCTCCTTCTTTGAGAGAATATCTGGTGGAAACTGATGAGAACCACGTGACAAATATGGTTTGAAGCTTGGAAAAAAAATTCTAAAAAACACACACAGCATGTTAAGAAGGTGATATCTTATTAGCATGTGAAATTTCAAGTTCAAACACAAACTCTTTTCTGAGATATGGAAATAACAAACTCAACTATAAATTGTGCAGAACACTAAACGTCGATATTCATTGCTGAATATTATTTTAGTAACTCGTAAATGAACTTATGCTTGAACTTATGAGTTTCACATGCTAATAGAACGGCACCCTCAGAACATACTGTATTGTTTTTAGTATTACTGGAAACTTTTAGACCTGGTTTCTACAGAGGTTTCCTTGCAATAAATAAACAAATTGTACCAATAATTTTATTCACCAATCATTTAAGTTGTAACTTAGTCTTAACATGCCGACAGAGTATCACCTTCTTAACATACTTTATTCTTGATTTAGAAATTTTCAAAGCTTCAAAACATTGTTTTCACGAGTATCCACCGTAACTTGGTTTTCATTGATATCTCACGAACTTACCGTATAACCTATTGAGAGTTGAACAGTGTTAACATACGTTGGCTGCATACCTCACGGTGATTATTTCTAAAACATGTTATAAACCTCTGATGACGGACGCGCAGACACAATCGTTTCATGGTGCAATCACTCAGCTTCACAAGATTTTTGTGAGAGCTCAGCTCAGAGCCCTGACGGCACGAAAGGTGTCCCGGCAGCCGGGCAAATCGAAGCGACAGCGGCGTCACATCGATGCTGGCCCAAGGGTCAAGAATAATCATGCCGCGGGAACGAACTAGTAGATCGCCTTTTTTTTAGTTGCCTTTGGGGGTTGGTACTCCACGTACTGCGCATACGTGCATTTTAAATATACTTGCCAGAGATTCCGCGCGCATTTCTCCAAACTTTGCACCCCCCACGCCTGATCGAATATTTCTTTCTTCTTTCCTTGACGCACTTCGCCGCCGCGTAAGCTTAGGCCATAAGGAATGGAACATGCACAAGCACATATTACTACGTGATACGTGTGTGTGTTTGTGTGTGTGTGTGTGTGTGCGCGGTTTATATAATGGGAATGTCCAAAGTTTGCACGTGCGGAACACATGTATACGTGTTGATCGATCGCGCGAGTAGTACTGCCAGCCAAAGCAAAGCACTGATCAGCACTCACGTACGTCGGTGTAGGCTGATAATTTGAAAATGAATTGGCAGTTCTGGCTGCGCATGCATGCACGCACGTCGGGTGCCAGTGGCTTCCATTGGCGATGGAGATGAGGGTGCAGGAGGCAAAAGGGTAGGGTGGGTGAATGCATGTAGTAAAAGACGAATCCATCACTGCTGCGGCATGTTGGCGCGCACTCGACATAGTACATGCACATGCCACGATCAACCAATAATTGGCATCCAAAGCGACATGGACCTTTCTCTATTTCCGAAAATGGGAATGGAAAGGGGTGAGGCACGAGGAACCTATGCCCATTTGCACAGATGTCCAAAGTGAGATTAGGATTCAGTAGCACGCACGCACGCACGAAGCCACTATGTTTGTCGGTTCACAATTTTTTTCTACACAGCAAACGTAAGCGCTCATACAGACGCGCATATATTCTGTTGGAAATATGAGCAATTTACCATATAATTTTATTAATGAAAATACTAGATAAAACATAACTAACATAGCAGAGATAAAGCAAGTCATGCGATCTGACAAAGAGAAGGTAAATAACATCTGCAAATATGAATTAGAATCGAACATATCTAGAGTAGATAGTAGAACAAGGAACTGTGACAGGACCTCTAACAGGAAAAGTAAGAACAGTACGGGACAACAGCAGCAACAGTAGCACTGGACTTGGGGTCGGTGTCCTCGCTAGCCATGTCATCGAGGAGGTTGTCGGCGTCGGGGAAGTAGTCGTCGGAGTCTGGGGCGTCCGTGACGAAGAAGTCAGTAGTCGCGCTGAGCGCTCCCCAAAAACCTTATCACCTTTCTTCCGTACATGACTCAAAGAGGTGGAGTTTCGGAGGCCTACTATCCCAACCTGCGGTGCACGCCGCAAGCCGGGATGGGGAAGATTATAGCAGCAGCGCAGTGCTTAGGAAGTTTGTGGCGAGAGGAAGAGGATCTTCCGGTGTGTCTCTCTGAGAGGAGCGACCTCCCTTTTATAGGCGCAACTGTAGGAGGCGAGAGGCTGCACCGGGAACTGAAGGGAACGAGGGAGACAAAATGAACAGGCAACAGCCGAAGGGTGCAGCGTTCTATTCAGTATCCACTAACTTTCCAGCTCCTGAGTGACCTTTCGTATACCCGTAGTGCGTGGCAAAAATTTAGACATCGGCTCGGCTCATTCCCGCAACCCGCAGCGCGGCGTGGCGGGCGGCGGAGGAGGAGCGCGAGTGGATGTCCCTCTTGTTCTCATGCTCATACAAGTGGGAAAGAACGTCCCTTATAAAGAGGTCCAACTCCCTCTAAACTAGCAATGTGGGACTAAACTTTAGTTTCATCTCTTTTCTTTGTACGAATGGGCTGCGTGCGCCTCTAGGATTTATTAGGAATTTCTGAAACTGCTATTGGGCTTGGCCCATAATAGATAAAATTCCAGCAATCCATCACCAGATCCCAAAGGTACACAAAATTTGCCTTTGGTTCCAAAACACTGTTTTATATACCGGTGTTGCAGTGGAGACTGTTAAGTTGAACTTCCACCTAGAACTCTATGCTACACTAGTAAGCAACTTGAACAGTGGACTGGGCCTTGAGCTGCAAGTTTTTGTGAATCTAGCTTCACACAAAGCCTTGACCGATACTGGGCTACCGTGGGTCTTCCCCACGGGTGGAGCTTATGCGTCATACTCCGAGACATTTCATGAGTTTACTAGAGAGAACCGTACTCTCATAGATTGCGACGTTTAACAATCGGACTCAAAGTGTGTTCTTCAAAAGATGTTCTGCAGGACAACATCTCTGCTTCAATGAGCCCCTTAGAACACATTAAGATATACAGCAACCTACCATGCAGATTTAGGAGAGTATTGCATCTTCATGGAGTGGTATTGTTAATAGTAAGGATACTCTCCTCTCAGTTGACTAACATCTTTCCTTCCACATCTAATTCATGGGATCTCCGATCACAAAAAATAGGTTACCACTGTGAACAACTCATATTGTGGGTCTCATACTCATGTCCCTTGATGCATTATCTATCACATTACGTGATAGACCCTTAGTAAAAAGATCTGCCAGATTTTTAGACGTTTGGATATAATCCAATGCAATAACTATGGAGTTTCTCATTTTTTGACAGACTTTAACCTTCTCTAAATGTGTCTTGATGACTTCATGTTATCCTTTGAGCTGCTCACTTTTTCGTGATCACAGTTTGATTGTCGCAGTTCATAAGGATACCCGGTACATGTTTCTCAACAACCAGCAAGTCATTCAAGAGCCTACAAAGCCAATCTGCTTCAACCGTAGCTGTATCTAGTGTTGTGAGTTCTGCTTTCATTGTTGACCTCATTAAGATGGTCTGCTTGCAAGACTTCCAAGAAACAGCGCCACCTCCATGAGTGAATACATATCCGCCCGTGGCCTTTATCTCATCAGCATCAGAGATCCAGTTTGAGTCACTATACCCTTCAAGCACCTTTGGGTGTCCAGTGTAGTGAATTCCATAATTCGCAGTGCCTTTCAAATAACGCAAAACTCTCTCTAGAGCTTTCCAATGCACATCTCTTGGTTTTAAGACAAACTGGCTCAGTTTGCTAACAGCAAAAGAGATGTTAGGTCTTGTAGCACTGGTTAAATACATAAGCGAGCCAATAATATGAGAATATTTCAATAGGTCTCTAGCAATTCTTCGATTCTTTCGAAGCAACACACTAGAATCATATGGTGTTGGAGAGGGCTTGCAGTCACTGTAGACAAAGCGACTCAAGATCTTTCCCACATAGTGAGATTGAAGCAATGTAATCCCACCATCATCGTCTCTCAACAATTTGATGTTCAAAATGACATCAGCCACTCCTAAATCCTTCATCTCAAAGCAATGAGATAGGAAATCCTTGACCTCCTTAACAACCTTCAAATTTGTTTCGAAAACCAGTATTGTCATCAACATACAAGCAAAGGATAACTACCTCGCCCCCACCATGGCGATAGTACACACATTTATCAGCTTCGTTTACAACAAAGCCTGCGGCTGTTAAAGTTCTTTCAAACTTCTCATGCCACTGCTTGGGTGCTTGCTTAAGTCCATACAAAGACTTCAGAAACTTGCACACTTTTCCTTCCTGACCATCTACTACAAACCCATCTGGTTGTTCCATATAAATTTCCTCTTCCAACTCTCCATTTAGGAAAGCAGTCTTAACATCCATTTGATGAACGAGAAGACCATGTGAGGCAGCTAGTGAAAGTAGTACTCGAATAGTGGTCAGTCGCGCCACAGGTGAGTAAGTATCAAATAAGTATTCACCTTCCTTTTGAGTATATCCCTTAGCCACGAGCAGTGCCTTGTAATTTTCGATAGTACCATCAGGCCTAAGCTTCTTCTTGAATACCCATTTGCACCCTATAGGTTTGCACCCATAAGGATGATCAGTTATCTCCCAAGTTTCATTTGCCAAGATGGAAACCATCTCACTATGGACCGCTTCCTTCCAGTAGTCAGCATCCTCAAATGCATAGGCCTCTGAAATAGAACTGGGAGTGTCATCTATGAGATACACAAGAAAATCATCACCAAAAGACTTTGCAGTCCTCTGTCTCTTGCTCCTAGTAGGAACTTCATTGTTCTCCTCCACAGGATTTTCAAAGTCTTCCATCGAAATAGTAGGTTCAGTAATTGTAACTGGTTCCTGAATCGATGAACTAGGCATCTCCTGATTAGATGAGGTAGCCATATCCTTCATGGGAAAGATATCTTCAAAGAAAGCCGCATCATCCGACTCCATGATCGTACCGACATGCATGTCAGGTACCTCAGATTTTACAACCAAAAATCTATAACCAATGCTATGAAAAGCATATCCCAAGAAAAAACAATCCAAAGTTTTTGGTCCCAGTTTTTGCTTCTTTGGAATTGGCACATTGACTTTCGCCAAACAACCCCAGGTTCGTAAATAAGAGAGCTTTAACCTTTTCTTCTCCCATTCCTCGAATGGAGTTATCTCTTTGTTCTTTGTGGGAACTCGGTTTAGGACATGACAATCAGTCAATATCGCCTCCCCCCACCATGCCTTGTGGAGACCCGATGTGTCTAACATGGCATTAACGAAATCAGTTAGAGTATGATTATTTCTTTCGGCCACCCCTTTTGACTGAGGTGAATAGGGAGGCATCCTCTCATGGATTATACCATGTTCCTCACAAAAGGAATCAAATTCATTTGAGAAATACTCTCCACCACGATTGGACCTAAGCCTCTTGATCTTTCGATCAAGTTGGTTTTCTGCTTCAGCTTTATAGATCTTGAAATAGTTCAAAGCCTCATCCTTAGATTTCAGATGATACGCATGACAGTATCTAGTGGAGTCATCAATTAACATCATAAAATACTTCTTTCCACCTTTTGTCAAAACACCATTCATTTCACATAGATCTGAATGTATGAGCTCTAGTGGTGCAAGATTTCTCGTTTCCGCGGTCACGTGAGACTTACGAGGTTGCTTAGCTTGCACACACACTTGGCACTTAGATCCCTTGACAGTGGTGAAACTAGGGATTAAGTTTAACTTCGCTAGGCGTGACATGCAACCAAAGTTAACATGACAGAGATGTGAATGCCATACATTTGATTCACTATTGTTGCAAACATGATTAACAACTTTATTGCAAACGTCTGATAAGGATAAATGAAATAGGCCTCTTGACTCATAGCCTTTACCAACAAAGGTTCCATACTTGGATATTACAAATTTATTCGACTCAAAGACAAGCTTGTAGCCATCTCTACACAGAAGAGATCCGCTAACAAGATTTTTATTGACGGAGGGGACATAATGCACACTCTTCAGCCGCACGATCTTCCTCGAAATTTAGATCGACCGTGCCAGCACCACGAACAGAAGCACTTGAACTGTTGCCCATCAGCACGGTGGAAGTCCCTGCGGTCTGATAAGACGAAAACATGGAAATATCACCGCATACATGCACATTAGCACATGTGCCAATCAACCAATCAGGAGAATGACATATTGAAAGAATAGTGTGACATATACCATACCCAGCATCCTTCATGTCAGTGTCTCCAATGACAACATTAGCGGTCTTGCCGCCTTTCCCAAGATGACGGTTGTCATAGCGATTAGGGCAACTAGGTGCCCAATGATCAGGATCTCCACACACATGACAAACACCTTTCTTCTTGTCATTCTTCTTCTTGAAGTTTGTGTGCTGTACAACCTTGTTATTCCCTTCAAAGATTGCTTTACCATCAAACTTGCCCTTGTTCTTGAACTTGTGGGGCTGGAAGTTTTTCTTCTATAACAGATTGGCACTAGATCCTCCCTCAATGCCTCGAGCACGTGTGTCCTTTGCTCTCGCCTTTTCTTCCACATCAAGAGTACCAATGAGATCCAGAACAGAAAACTCCTGCCTCTTATGCTTCAGTAAGGTAGCAAAGTTCCTCCACGAAGGAGGAAGCTTAGTGATAATACCTCCGGCAATAAACTTGTCTGGTAGCATACAATTGAAGTGCTCAAGTTCTCTAGCAAATGACTGTATCTCATGAGCTTGCTCAACCACGAAGCACTCTTCAGTCATCCTGTAATTATAGAATTGCTCCATGATGTACAGCTCAGTGCCAGCATCCGAGACCCCAAACTTGGCCTCGAGTGTGTTCCACATATCTTTTCCATTATCAATTGACGCATAAGCATCAACTATGTTCTCACCAAGAACACTCAAAAGAGCAGCCTTAAACAGAGTATCCATTTTCTGAAAAGCTTGTGCCTATTGAGCATCATACTCTCTTTCAGGTTTGCCAAGAGTAGCGTCATAGCAGCTCATGATTTGAAAACACAGAATGACTCTCACGCACCACCTCTTATAGTGGATACCCTCAAACATAGGAGGTCTCATGGAAGCAGCAAAAACACTCGGGGTAAATTGCCTAGAATAAGGTGTTTGGATTGCTGGAAATATGAGTAATTTACCATATGATTTTATTAATGGAAATACTAGATAAAGCATGACTAAAATAACAGAGATAAAGCAAGTCATGCGATCTGATAGAGAGAAGGTAAATAACATCTACAAATATGAACTAGAACCGAACATATCTAGAGTAGAGAGTATAACAAGGAACTGAGAGAGGACCTCTAACAGGAAAAATAAGAACACGTACGGGACAACAGCAGCAACAGTAGCACTGGACTTGGGGTCGGTGTCCTTGCTAGCCATGTTGTCGAGGAGGTTGTCTACGTCGGGGAAGAAGTCGTCGTCGGGAAAGTAGTCGTCGGAGTCCGGGGCGTCCGTGACGAAGAAGTTAGTAGTTGCACCGAGCGCTCCCCAAAAACCTTATCACCCTTCTCCCGTACAGGACTCAAAGAGGTGGAGTTTCGGAGGCCTACTGTCCCGACCTGTGGTGCATGCCGCAAGCCGGGATGGGGAAAATTGTAGCAACATCACAGTGCTCGGGAACTTTGTAGCAAGAGGAAGAGGATCTTCTGGTGTGTCTCCCTGAGAGGAGCGACCTCCCTTTTATAGGCGCAAGTGAAGGAGGCGAGAGGCTGCACCGGGAGCTGAAGGGAACGAGGGAGACGAAATGAACAGGCAGCAGCCGGAGGGTGTAGCGTTCGTACAAAAATTTAGACATCGGATCGGCTCATTCCCGCGGCCCACGTCGAGGCGGGCGGTGGAGGAGGAGCGCGTGTGGATGTCCCTCTTGTTCTCATGCTCATACAAGTGGGGATAGAACCTCCATTATAAAGAGGTCCAACTCCCTCTAAACTAGCAATGTGGGACTAAACTTTAGTTCCACCTCTTGCCTTGCACAAATGGGTTGCATGGGCCTCTAGGATTTATTAGGAATTTCTAAAACTGCTATTGGGCTTGGCCCATAATAGACAAAATTCTAGCATATTCACCCCTATGAACGAATACATGCACACCTTATCCCTATGAGCATCTTCGAGAGACTGAGCCGACATATCGTCTTGAGATTTACAAAGTCACTGTAGGCGCCTCGTCGTCGATGGGAACGTCTCCCCCCCACTGAAAGCGCATCATCGGAAATCCGGAAACAAATTCAGAAATAACGCGAGCACCAGGACTTCAACCCTAATGGGTTGGGGATACCACTGTCTCTCTAACCATCCAACCACATGTCAATTAATAGTTCACATGGGCATAGGCGCCACGCGGCGATGCCCCTAGCTTCGGTCGTGTATGTCCACCGCCTCATAAATACTACCTGGTCGTACCGCACCGGCATACCATTAAGACAACGTCTGAGAATTGTTTCGGGTATTCCCTTTGCATTTGAAGTTGCATGAAGAAAATAGGGCAAGGCATGAGGCACACAGAGAAACCACTGATTTTGTTTGCATGCACGCAGATGTAGCACGACTGCACCACCGCTGGCTGTGTATTTTCAGGTTAAATAAGCTAAGGCAGTGCCTTTCCAAAAATAAATCAATAAGTGAAATGACTATCGTGTTTTTAGTTCAAATAAGTGAGACAGAGGGAGTATGATAAGGGGGGAGGTTGATAGTCATATGCTTAGCGAATGTAGAAAATGAATAATACAACAATTGCTTTCATCGATGAATTTAGTTAAACAAGTATCCGGAACAAATACCTGCGCAGCCAGCCGCTCACCTTCTGTCAGAGGGCGGGTGGTTCCCAGTTTTGGCAATCCATCATCCAGTTGCTCCATGTCCTCCAGATTGGGACATCCATTGCTCTGGGAACAGGATCAGCCACGCTCTTCTGGTTCGATAGGTGGGCAGGGGAATCCCCCTTCGCGACACGCTTCCCGAACTTGTTCGCCATCGCCGTAGACCCTCGGGTCTCTGTCGAGACGGCCCTTATTAACTTAGGGCGTCTCGCATTCAGGCGGCCATTTGGGCCCCTGGATTTGATCGCATGGCACGAGCTCCTGGATGTCGTTGCTCTTCACGAGCCTGACCTCGCACGCGCTCATGACCCCGTGTCGTGGCGCTTAGAACCCTCGGGGTCCTTCTCCACCAAATCCCTATATCGGGCTATCATCCCACTCCCTCTCTTGAGCCTCTTATAGCAATTTGGGAGATCAGACTCCCTCTAAATATCCAGATTTTCCTATGGCAATGGATCCGTGGACGCGTTCCATCCGGAGTGGAAGTGCTAAAACGGAATGGCCCCAATGATGGGATGTGCCCCCTATGTGGGACGATCGAGGACTCCAACCATATCTTCTTCTCCCGCGTCTCTGTCCAGTTCCTTTGGAGTTGACTCCGCGAGTCGATCAACGATCGTTGGTGCAACACCAACTTCCTAGACCATTTCGCCGAGGTTCAGGCATCGCCCCAGTCTAGCCGCCACACTAGGTGGCTGGCGATTAGGGTCCTTGCCTGGACATTGTGGAATGTCCGTAATAAGCTTGTGATTCAATGTGTTCCCCTTTGGCATGCGACTGACGCATTCTTTAAAATGTGTGGTTACTTGCAGCTTTGGCAGTCGCTTAGACGCCCCAGGATCATGGCACTGATGACCCACAAGTATAGGGGATCTATCGTAGTCCTTTCGATAAGTAAGAGTGTCGAACCCAACGAGGAGCAGAAGGAAATGATAAGCGGTTTTCAGCAAGGTATTCTCTGCAAGTACTGAAATAAGTGGTAACAGATAGTTTTGTCATAAGATAAATTGTAACGAGCAACAAGTAACAAGAGTAAATAAAGTGCAGCAAGGTGGCCCAATCCTTTTTATAGCAAAGGACAAGCCTGGACAAAGTCTTATAATAGGAAAAGCGCTCCCGAGGACACATGGGAATATTGTCAAGCTAGTTTTCATGACGCTCATATGATTCACGCTCGGTACTTTGATAATTTGATATGTGGGTGGACCGGCGCTTGGGTGTTGTTCTTACTTGAACAAGCATCCCACTTATGATTAACCTCTATTGCAAGCATCCGCAACTACAACAAAAGTATTAAGGTAAACCTAACCATAGCATGAAACATATGGATCCAAATCAGCCCCTTATGAAGCAACGCATAAACTAGGGTTTAAGCTTTTGTCACTCTAGCAACCCATCATCTACTTATTACTTCCCAATGCGTTCCTCTAGTCCCAAATAATGGTGAAGTGTTATGTAGTCGACATTCACATAACACCACTAGAGGCTAGACAACATACATCTTATCAAAATATCGAACGAATACCAAATTCACATGACTACTAATAGCAAGAATTCTCCCTTGTCCTTAGGAACAAACGTAACTACTCACAAACCATATTCATGTTCATAATCAGAGGGGTAATAATATGCATAAAGGATCTGAACATATGATCTTCCACCAAATAAACCAACTAGCATCAACTACAAGGAGTAATCAACACTACTAGCAACCTACTAGCACCAATCCCGGACTTGGAGACAAGAATCGGATACAAGAGATGAACTAGGGTTTGGAGATGAGATGGTGCTGGTGTAGATGTTGATGGAGATTGCCCTCTCCCGATGAGAGGAGCATTGGTGATGACGATGGTGATGATTTCCCCCTCCCAGAGGGAAGTGTCCCCGGCAGAACAGCTCTGTCGGAGCCCTAGATTGGTTCCGCCAAGGTTCCGCCTCGTGGCGGCAGAGTCTCGTCCCGAAAGGTTGCTTCCTGTTTTTTTCTCATCGAAAGACTTCATATAGGAGAAGATGGGCATCGGAGAGCCACCAGGGGGCCCAGGAGGTAGGGGGCGCACCCCAGGGGGGCGCCCCCCACCCTCATGAGCAGGGTGTGGGCCCCCTGGCCTTCATCTTTGGCGAAGATTTTTCTTTATTTATTTTAAGATATTCCGTGGAGTTTCAGGACTTTTGGAGTTGCATAGAATAGGTCTCCAATATTTGCTCCTTTTCCAGCCCAGAATTCCAGCTGCCGGCATTCTCCCTCTTCATGTAAACCTTGTAAAATAAGAGAGAATAGCCATAAGTATTGTGACATAACGTGAAATAATAGCCCATAATGCAATAAATATTGATATAAAAACATGATGCAAAATGGACGTATCAACTCCCCCAAGCTTAGACCTCGCTTGTCCTCAAGCGAAAAGCCGATAACAATAAATATGTCCTCATGTTTAGAGGTAGAGGCGTCGATAAAAATAAAATACGGACATGAAGGCATCATGATTATTTCCATAACAACAACATATATAGATTTTGTCATATGATTACTTATGTTCAAGTGATGATCTTTTCACAATGCAAAAGTATGAATCAGAAACCTTATTGAGCACCAATAAATTATAACCTCAGTCATTGAAACAATTGCAATTTATCATAACATCGGAAAGAGTCTATGTTAGAGCTTAAAAGCAAGTCCACATACTCAACTATCACTTAGTCCTTCATAATTGCTAACACTCACGCAATACTTGTGGTTACGGAGTTTTAATCGGACACAGAGAAAGATAGGGGCTTATAGTTTTGCCCCACAACCTTTTACCTCAAGGGTAATGTCAACAATAATAATTCATGCTCCCCCACATCCAATTAGATATGTATATCATGTTCTTTCCAACATGTTGAGCTTGCCAATGGATAAAATGAAAAAGGAAAGGTGAAGATCACCGTGACTCTTGCATAAGGTAGAGGATAATAATAAAAGATAGGCCCTTTGCAGAGGGAATCAGAGGTTGTCATGCGCGTTTAGGGTTGATGCACAAAATCTTAATGCAAAAGAATGTCACTTTATATTGCCCCTTGTATGTGGACCTTTATTATGCAGTCCGTCGATTTAATTACTTCCACAACAAGTTCGTACAAAGCTTATTTTCTCTGCACTAATAAGTCATGCATATTTAGAGAGCAATTTTTATTGCTTGCACCGATGACAACTTACTTGAAGGATCTTACTCAATCCATAGGTAGATATGGTGAACTCTCATGGCAAAACTGGTTTAAGGGTATTTGGAAGCACAAGTAGTATCTCTACTTGGTGCTGAGAATTTTGCTAACATGAGGGGGAAAGGCAAGCTCAACTCGGGCTGTAACATCCCAAATTTCCAATTTGGAATGTTATACATAGATCATCATTGCATATCATATTTTATTGTATTTTGGTTGATCCTAGAAATTCTAAGAAACTCAAGGACCCATGGAGAGAGTTGGGGATTTCGTTATTTCCATATTTGAATTTTCTCAAATATTGAAAAGAGGATCATTTTGGTTTTAATCTTTTTGTCTCCAAATATTTCCAATGTGAAAATAAAAGAGAGGGGATAAAAAATACTTATCCAAAATAAAAGAAATATTGGAGAAAAATTTTAAAATCAAATACGTACTTTTATTTGGATTTTATTGCTATTTTATTTGAATTAGAAAAATTGCATGCTTTTCAAAATTGCCTGTTTAGGCCAGAAAAATGTTCACCTTGTTCTAAATATTTCATTTAGACGGTGAAAATTTGTTTTGGCATTTTTAGGATTTTTTAAATATTTTCTAGGATTTTTTTTCTGTTTGACAGAATTATTTAAAAAAAAGTTCTTCGGACCGACTGGGCCGAAGCCCAGCCGGCCCAGTTCGCGCCGTCCCTGACCCTGAGTCGGCCTCCCGCTCGCGCACGCCGCCGCCTCGGACTCCCGCTGCCGACAACCCCTCCCCCCAAGCCACTCCACCCCTCTTCCCCCTTAAATAGAGCCACCGCCGCCCCCACATCGCCACCCCGCCCCGCCCTACAAGCCG
>NC_041389.1:362751402-362807369 GCF_002162155.2 Triticum dicoccoides | reverse complement strand
CGCCGTTGCCCCATAGCCGCCGCTGCCCGCGCCCCGCCTCGCCAGAGGTAGCCACCGCCGCCGCCGGCCGTTCATCGTTTTTTTCTTGGTTAACCGTTCGGTTTTTATAGAAACCTAAAACTGTTTTTTAGAATAGATCGGTTCATTTTTTCGGTTTAGTTATTTAGCGGACGTTCGTCCGTACGTTTATTTTAACGAACGTTGTTCGTCGATTAGTCGTAGACAGCGAATGTTCGTTCGTTAGCATGTTCGTCTCGTTTTATTTTCCAGGGTTTATCCGCGATTATTTTCGATCGTTGTTTCTGCCCTGATCTTCGATCTAGTTTATCTTTTCGCTCGTTTATCTGAATTAGATGAAACACGCGCCTAGATCTTCGTCTCAAAGCCCTCTTTCTGTGTAACCAACTTGACAAGATTTTGGTACTGTAAAATTTGACTTTAGTCCAGATTAGTAAACGATTCTTGTTTCTTTCATAGTTTAAGTTTCGTTGCTCCGTTTGATTTGATTCTTTTTGCAAACCAGAGTTCTTCAGTTGAACTTCCTGGTTAGATCTTCTTATTTTAGTTTTACCCGTGCTTCTAGTTGAGTTCTTATATATGTTTTTTTTTGCGATAGAATACCCGGAGTGCGAAGCATGCTACTACGAGTCTCTAGGTTTTGCGGATCATCAGCAAGGCAAGTAACACTTTGATCATACCTCTTTATTACCCAGTTTTTTTGCATTAGTCTCAATCCTCAAACATTGCATGGTTAGGATCTGAATAACATGTGGGTTCGGGAAGTAGATGATGTGGTAGAACCTATTGCCCTTTTATTATCAAACCTTTGGGAGTTACTTCTACGATTGCTCAGGATTGCTATGCTATGCTCGTAGACGTAGATTGGTTGAGCGTATCCATGACAGATGATAGAATTGTCAATTAATGGTTAACTTAAGGTGGCTACGTAAATACACATCTGGGTGGATTTGTTGAGGCACCCTGGAGTACCCAGTGGTTGTCAGGGCACCTGGAGAATCCAGTGTTGTCCTAGGATATCCTGGAGTACCCATGTGATTATCCTATGGTTCGCTAACTAGGCTCAAAGGGATCATAAGATTATTCATGCTAGAAACTTCCGTGTGCAGCCACAAGCTATTATGGGCTCCAGCATAGTTGAGTAGGTTGCATGACCTCTTTCAGTGGTGGGCTAGCAGATGTAGGGGAAAGTAGGTGTAACTGTCCTTCCAGAGTAAAGAGTCAATGTTTCTGAAAGACTGTGTCTCGGTCATCCGTTTCTCAAACACCATGTAGTGCGAGAAATCTAACGGAGGAGATCGAGTCTTGTGGGGAAAAGTGCGCAAACCTCTGCAGAGTGTACAAACTAATCATGGTTAGTCATGTCCCCGGTTATGGACATCTTGAGTATCTGGTTCTTGGATTATCATGTTGATCTCATCACTTTAAATTAATTTTTTGGGTTTAATTGATATTGCTTAATTGGGATTGAGTTGGAGGAACCTTCTCAATGTTTAACAACCACCATGATAGTTAAATAAAATCTATTCCTTTGTTGTAGGAAAAAATTGGCTTATTGCAAAAACTTTAACCATAGAGCTTTCCACCAGCCATATATGCATGTAGTGATAGCATTTATTATGTTCATTACTCTCTTGTGTTACATTGCCAGCATATTCCATGTGCTGACATGTTTTGGGCTGCAACATATCATGTTGCAGACTTTTCAGACGACGAGTAAGGTGCCATAGCTCGTTGTCGTTCACTCAGCTATGTCGTTGGAGTTGATGGACTCACTTTATCTTCCAAGCCTTCCGCTGTTATCTTATTTAGATGGCCTTAAGCCATATTATTGTAATAAGTTCTGTTTTGAGACATTCGATGTAATAAGTGTGTGATTGAGACTCTGTTATAAATCCTCAAGTACTGTGCGTGTCAGCATTACCGATCCAGGGATGACACTGATGCACAGAGACTAGACTGTTTGAGGTCTGGTCGCTACAGGATGGTATCAGAGCACACGATGACTGTAGGACACGACCACTATGCTAAAACCATAGGTCACTCTTCTCTACTCATTTCTTACTCCTCTCCCTTTTCCACACTATAGGATGGCGGACTCAAGGAACAAGTTTACGCAACCGGATGAAGATACACCTTTTGGACGACATTTGAAGGAAGTTACTAGGTACCTGAACATCGGAATACCAAGTTTCACCGGGACCTACATCACCACTTTACCAGAAGACGAGCGTTGATGATTCGAGTTCAAGTTCCAGGAAGGACGTTCATGCCAGTCACTGAGCCCATAGAGTTTTCCTTTGCTGCACCAACCTAGAGTCTAGGAAAGAGCATGGCATTCCACATCGCCATGGGACGCATTGGGTAAGTTTATCACAAGGATCTCAAGGACAATATCTACCAGATATGTGGGCACCGAGATGAGCAATGGGAGATGATCAGCACCAGGAGGGACAGGTCCATTGCAGCTTTTATCCAGGAGTTAAACCAGCACATTCGTCGCCAGGAGAACCAGATGTGCGCAGGCATGATAGATCTGAAGAAGGCAAGGACCAAGATTTTGGAGCTAGCGGAGGAACTCAAGTCTACACGCGACGGATATGAGGGGGAAATGATGATACTAGTGGAGAAGAATGATGACCAGACAAGGAAGCTAGGAGTATTCATGGGAGACCCCGCGCTAGGAGGAGATGATGACGATTCCAAAGACATTCGTTCGGAGGACTACATCATCATTGATGACACCGACTCAGACCCCGATGACAGCGATGATGACTATGTTGATGAAGCTGGAGCGAGTATCATGCACTACAAGAAATATGTCAACTTGTGACCACCACTATTGGTCACTCAATGGTCATTGTTTTCCATTTGTGACCTTTTTGTGACAAAAACAGAAGGTCAAATGCTGGCCGTCGTAAACTGAAATTAGGGACCTTTCTTCTGGAATGGTCGTAGACGTTTATGACAAAAAAGGTCGTAGATTTAACGACCAATTATTTTGGTCACTAGCAATCCGACCACACCATGTCAGATCCATCGTGGCAAGCTGATGTGGCAGAATTATGACCAAATGAAAAGGTCATAAAATAGAATCAGCTCGGTCCATTTCAGTCGTGTACATGGGCCAAGCCCAATAATTCATCCCATTTAATGTTTTTTCTCTTTATTTTGCTTATCTGCATGGGCCTGGCCCAATAATTTGGCCTTTTATTTTCTGCGAATGGAGCCTTTTTCTGATGAATTTTTTTATAGTCCACTGTTGTTTTGGGCCACAGCCCTTTTAGTCTAGTTCGAATTTGGGCCTTGGCCTTTTTATTTTCTGTTATGCAACCTTTTACAAACTTTTTTCTTACAATCAACTCTTTTTTATGCCCAAGCCTTTTTAGTCTAATTCTTGTTTGGGCCTCGACCTTTTTAGAGCCAAGGTTCTTATTTTGCATAACTATAAACAGCAAGGCCTAGGTGCACAGGTGATCCACAAGGCCAGGTTCAAAAAGCAAGGCCCAGGTGCACAAGTGATCCACATAACTTCACAGAAAATAAACACAGGTTCACAAGATCACATAACTTCACAGGTTCACATAACTTCACAGCTCACAGGATCACATAACTTCACAGCTCCCAGGTTCAAACAGCAAAATGCAACAAAATGCAACAAAATGCTCCCAGGTTCATAGGTTCACCACCATCAAAGAGATCTAAACTACGACAAACTGCATAAGAGGTTCAAAGACAAACTGCACAGCCATCAAACTACCTTAGCTCCAAAGAGAGCCATCAAGTGGGCTAACTTCTCTTCCCGCTCTTGAGACTTCTTGTGCAGCAGCTCAAGTTCCTTGTCGCGTGCAGCTTCAGATTCTTCCGCCTTCATCTTGATTGCCGCCAATTCTTCTTGCATCACTTCAGCTTGAAGCTCAGACCTCTCCAGCTTCTGCTCAAGATCACGAACATGAGCAGCCACTTCAGCAGTTACTTTGCTAGAGTTGTTCCTAGATGACTGGAGCCCAACATTCCTGAGGAACGTGATTTGCTTGACTTTGGTCTTGAGCACTTGTTCAACAATTTCAACAGCAGCCTTTGGCTCTTCACCATCTGGTACCAGCGCGTCCTTCATTTTTTCCATCTCAAGCTAGCATATGGAGGAAAATGATAGGCATTAGTGGGAGATCTATTTCACATTTTGCAAACCAAACCAGCACACAAATGGATTATTTGAAGTAACCAAACCAGTACACAAAATCTATACAAGAAGATGATGACTAGTGACCTGGAGACATGCAATTGGAACAATATGATCGCTTCATTAAGCCTAGAATGGTGGTTATATATAAGATGGCTTCCCGAGTGAGCCGATCATCAAGCTAACATTCAGATCAAATTTCATCATATCATAAAAATGCAACAAATAGCTACAACAAGTTCTGATATCTTTGTTGAACTATCAAACAGCATCAAATCATCAAAGCATGGAACATAGCATGTGTTCTTGACTGGATCCGAATCAAACAACATCAAATCATCAAAGCATCAAACAACATCAAAGCTGGCTGTGAATCAAACAGGGCTGAGGTTTCTAGACAAAAGTTTGAGCTGGCTGGACAAAGCATGGAATGACTTACTATAGCAGTCTTGACTGGCTCCGAAAACCCATGCTTCTTGCTGTTGTGGGTGGCCTTAAACAAGTCAATCACAGACAGCTCCTCACCCTTACGCTCTTCTTTCTGAAATGTTTTTCAACAAAAATCAAAATGTTATTCAGCAAGAATCAGAAATGATATTCAACGAGGATCAAATGATAAGGTCTCTAGAGAAAAGTTCTCACAGTGGCAAAAATGTGTGTTGTGTAGTGCCTGGAACCAGTTCTCTGATTTTACACGACTTTTTCTCGATTCATCTTGTTCGACATACAGGTTTCCTACAAAAAAGCATACTGTCAGCATGATCTAGCACTAGCATATCGTGTGCAGAGCATAAAGCAGCAAACAAAACAGAGACAAACCTTGTGCCTTGGGGTAGACCACATCTCCACCAGAGCTTGCCATTCACCGTCCGTCAGATCTGGCACCGGAGACTTGTTGCTGACTTTGTTTGCGGCTACGGTATCAAAATACTTCTTCTTGATCTGATAGTGTCTGTTCTTTGAATTTTTTCTGAAGAATATCTTTGCACGCGGTCTTGATGGTCTCCGAGTCCGTGTTCATCTCAAAATTTGTCTACCAAGATAGTAAACAAAGTAGGAACAATATTAGTGATCATGCATAGGTATAACAGAAAATAGGTAGCACATTAACTATGAAACAAGTAGCGTACAACAACTTTCCCAATATAGTTCTCCAATAGACTACCATTTTTTGTATAACTTGAAGTGAGGAAGAACCGGTAGATGGCTTCTTGCAACGAGTCCACACTCAGAAGCAAGCTTTGCTGCCTGCAGAGGCTTCTCTGGACGCTTTATCCCTTCGGCAATTTGTATAGGCACCTTGCTACCAAGCGACTTGGTGATTCTCTCTAGCCCTTTGCCCTTTCTAAGTCTAGTCTTGGTAGTCATTGCATTTGAAAATGAAATTGAACTCATAAATTAGAATAGAAATCGACAGATGGAGGAATCGACAAAAGCATACATGATCATTACATTTGGAAAATGCACTAGTAAAAGAGAGCATTACAAAGGTCAACTTGCCTGGTTGAAGCACAAGCTGATGTTCTTCTTCATTAATGATAACATTCATGTCAATAGAAGGTACAACAGGGCTGAGGTCTGTGTGGACAGTGCCTGCTTCATCTATGCTGATGGTTCCTCCTTCATCTAGGCTGACAGTGCCACTTCCATTCATGCGGAGAGTGGTTCCTTCATCCATGGGCGGCAACTCATCACCCATTTGCACCGAGGTCTCAGAGTCCATGCGCAGCAGACTTTCCTGATGGTCCATCGCAGTCGCCATCTTTGGTTTCTGCCTTGTGACTCTATCAGGGGCAGGTTCATCAGGTTCCAGGATCCTCTTTTTTTTGTCCTAGAGCTAGGGCCATCACCCTTACAGGAGGCATTGTAGTAGATGTTTCTGAGCTCTTCTTCTTCTTGTTGACTGTCTTCTTAACACCAGGCCTCTTCGTCCTAGATTCCTTCAGTGCCTCGTATAAACAGCGCGGAAAAAAGCATTACATCACAAGAGAAATATGTGAGCACAAGGAAACACATAGCATAAAAGAACCCCCAACCCTCCAAGCAAGACAGCGTTTGCACCTTAATAGTCTTCTTCACTACGACATCATCCACTTCCTCTCCATCAATAACTTCATCCTCCTTAGGATTGTACTCTGGGTCATCATTGATAACTCCACTACCTTCTTGAACCTCATCACTTCTACCTTCTTGTACATCATTTGTTTTCCTAATCATTGACGCTATTGCACTGATGCCAAGGGACTGGATCGTCCGATTATTCCTCATGATATTTCTAGCCCTAACCTTCTCGTACTCGGTGAGAGGCTCTTCTTTGCATGATAAAGGAAACGTAACTATTAGGTGAATGTTTGGAATGCATGGACAGCCAGCCAAACATTTCTTATGAGATTTTATTATTATTTAATCCTAGTTATTCAGGTAAGGAAGACTAACAGCACACATGCACAATTAAGCCAGCTTATTCAGATTGCAGAAATACATTTCACTTAGCATATTAAGACACATATTTTATAGAACTGATAGTATAACCCCAAGGGGCAAGTTGCATACCAATGGTTGGCCTCTTGTTTGACCTTGTCATCCTTGCCATGGATGATCTTGAGGTGGTTCTTGCAAAATAGAATAAACAACAATCAGATACAATAGGGATAAAGTAAAATGATGCACTTGTATCAATCAATGAAAGCATTTGGACCATCATGCACATACATGTAATACATGTGAAGCAAACTTGATGAATCAACAATACAATGATGTACTCTTATTAATTAAGCAAACATGTAAGTGCACTGAACAAGCATGCATGTACACTAGTAGCAAGTAAGCAAAGTGCATAAGTGCTACTAATACAAGCAAGCAAGCAAGCAAAGTGCTACTGATAGAAACAAGCAAGCAATGAAGGAAATTGAAGAGAAGCAAGCAAGTACTATTGATACAAACCCTAATTAATAAGCAAGCAAGTAGCTTCTTCTCCAAGTGCTACTGATACAAGCAAGTACTGCTAATGGAAACCCTAATTAAGCATGTATGCTAGCAAGCAACATGTATGCTAGCAAGCAAGCAACATGAACTAGTGAATTGGTGTCATGTACACATGCTTAGACAGTCTGACAGTAAGCTAGACGAGTATATCATGAGTACCTTCAAAACAACTAGATGTTGCCACTGGTAAAGCATGAAACAACTATACTTGCAGCAGTACAAAAACAGATGAAAAAACTATACTCAACTATTGATTATGCTGCCTCTACACACAAAAAATGGCTACAGACTAGATGACACAAGTTAAGACATTTCAACAATTAGAATCAACCTTGTATATTACAACACCCAAAATTATCTAGCACCAATCTAGTATATATTAAAACTAGTCATACTGCCTTAACACACCAGGAATTCCAATACCATAATAAGTACTAAGCATTCTCTTGTTCACTAGAAAGAAGAACACAAGCTTCATGCGCATATCATAAAAGAAGAACACTACTACAAACCCTAGTAGTGCTACTGATAGCAAAGTGCTACAAGCAATCAAGTACATGTTGATACAAACCATAGTTGCAAGCAAGCAAAGTGCATAAGAGCTACTAATACAAGAAAGCAAGCATGGAAAGTGCTACCGATAGAAACAAGCATAGTGCTACTGACAGAAACAAGGAAGGAAGGAAGGAAATTGAAGCAAGGTTTTTGAGTCGCCGAGTCAAGCCAAGTCACCAAGGCTGCGGCTAGTGGCTTGCTGGCTTGAGTCAACGACTTGGCTTGATTAGTCGCCCCAAGTTGCCATGGCACAACAGTACATAGAGCAGCAGAGCACATAGATATACATCGGCAGCAGAGCACATATACAGCAGACAAAATATACTACATCTAAGCAGAGCACATATAGAGCCCACCTCACGCTCTCTTTCCTTCCCAAGTCCCCACATGATCACGTATACATCATGTGGTAAATCTGACAATGTCTCGTACTAGTATTAGTATAGCACAATGGTCTACAGTATCTGATTGGTACTATAACAACACTATCAGGTGCCCAACAATATTCAGAGAAGCCCAAAATATAACCTCCAGATAACCAAAATTCATGCCATTTATCCAAAAAATGAGAGAGTTCTATTCCAGCGTATACATACTCTACATAGGAACTAATCAAGAAGAAGAAGACTTGTATCCATTCTAAGCATGGTCACATATACAGCAGCAGCAGCAGCAGAGGCTTACCAACCCCAAGAAAGAATGAACGAACCCTGAGCAGAATACCAGAAGGGGATCGAACGAACCACCAGGCGGGAAAACATGAACCCTAACCCTAACCCCAAGAACAAGGACCTACTGAACCACCAGGAGATCCTAACTCTAGAATATCCTAACCCATGAGGGGGATCAACTGAACCACCAGAGGGGAGATGGATCCACCAGAGGAGGGGAGATGGATCAAGGGGAGAAGTACCTAGGGGGGGATGATGTTGATGATGCAGTAGTGGTCGTCGTCGATCTCGTCGTCATCGATGTAGCCGTTGTCGTCGTCGATGTAGTCGATGTAGCCGTCGTCGTCGTTGATGTAGCCGTCGTTGTCGTCGTCGTCGATGTAGTCGATGCGGGCGATGTAGGGCAGCGCGACACGGTGGGGCGGCACGGGGGGCGGCCTGGAGCAGGGGAGGGAGTGGGCCGGCGCGGAGCAGGGGAGGGAGCGGGGCGGCATGGAGCAGGGGAGGGAGCAGGGTAGGGAGAAGCTAGGGTTCGTCGGGGAGAGGGGAGGGGAATGGGGAAATTTTAGAGAGGGGAATGGGGATCCAGCGTGTTTAGTGGGAGAGGGGTGGTGGGTCCCGCATGGTAGTGGGAGAGAAGTGGTGGGAAATTTTGGTGGGGTGGGAGGGAAAATTTGGTGGGGTGGGAGGGAATTTTTCACCATTTTTTAAAGGTTTGGAGGCAGAAAAATTCAGGGTCTTTTTTGTAAACTTTGTAGAAATAATGGTTAAAATCATAGCGAATAACTCAAGAAAATGTCGGTATTTCTAGTTTAGTATTTTTGCTAGTTGGTAGGCCACATTGATGATGTGACGCGGAGGTCTCCCATTTTTTTTGATTTTTTTGAATTTTTTACGGTGTTTTCAAAAACCGGCCGATTCCATCGCGGCGGCCGTCTGTGGCTAGGATTTGAGTCATGCAAATAAGTTCTCGATTCTTTGATGAAATGCCTACCTGTGAAGTTAAAAATGATTTTTGGCAAAAATAACGGGCAAGCTATGGAGGACCCGCAGTTCAAATTCCAGCCGGTTCCAGCTGAATCGGTCGAAGGTGGTCTGAATGGCCGAGAGTAGCTACGAGGGTCAGAAATGCATGATTTTTTGTGACCGTTTGTAAAATAGGGTCTACTTTGAGATAGACATGGAATGGCACCATTTGGGGTGACCCTCCCTGTAGCCGCTTCACAAAAAACGCATGCTTTAGCATTCAAAAAATGAAAACCGTTTTTTGTGTGAAACAAGTTGGAACCTCGCTTTGGCAACATTGTTTCCCATCACAAGACGAAGGCATGCGCCAAGTTTGGGCATATTATCAAAAACTATTCAATGGATGCGGCCATATCATTGCTAGTTTGGCTTGAAAGCCATGAATCTTCGTTCATGGTAGGTCGTTTTTGAGAACACCTTTTCAAGAGAACGTCAGTATTCCAAGTTTAGTATTTTTGCTAGTTGGTAGGCCACATTTGATGATGTGGCGCGGAGGTCTCCCATTTTTTTGATTTTGTTTGAATTTTTTATGGTGTTTTAAAAAACCGGTCGATTTCATCGTGGCGGCCGTCCGTGGCTAGGGTTTTAGTCATGCAAATCTGTTGTCGATTCTTTATAAAAAACCATGTTTAGATGACACTGTCATACTTGAGCATTAAACTTATATTGTTGATTCTTAATGAACAATCTTAATGAAAAAACATGTTTTTGACAATCACAAAATGAAACTTATATTGTTTCATACATGAGCATGCACAAAAACCCATAATTTCATCTTTCATCCATGAGCATGCACAAAATATCAATTCCCATCAATTACCAAACTGAATATTCATAATTAAGAAACCAAATATTCATACTTGAGCATCCATAAGCATGCACAAAATTCAAACTAAGCTTGGCATTGCCACTTAGCATTGCCACTTGATTTCTTAACATCTTCACTCATTCTTCTCCTTATTCTCCTGCATCCTCCTGATGCGCTCAGAGTGGCGAATGCCGACGCGGATGTACTCCTCTAGCACAATAGGCATGGTCCTGTCGCCCAGCTATGGGATCGCTGGCGCCACTACCATCGCGAGGTCATCGTTAGGCACCACCATCGCAAGGTCAGCGTCAGGCACCACAATCGCGAGGTCGTCGTCAGCCACCATAGCAGCGTCAGCGTCAGGCACCACAATCGCGAGGTCGTCGTCAGCAACCACCATAGGAGGGTCGTCGTCAGCCACCACCATAGCAAGGTCGTCGTCAGCCAGAATAGGCTGCACCTCCCCATTCTACTCCTCGTCATCCCCGCTCTGCTCCTCGTCATCCTCGCTCTGCTCCTCTTCTTGCCCACTCTGCTCCTCGTCATCCCTGCTTCTACTCCCATTGCCTGGCCAAATGCAACAAAGTGTGAACATGATGTTGCCGTCGTGCTGGTAGAGGAAGCCAAAAGGACAGGAAGAAGAGATGCAGAGAGCTTACTGGCATCGTCGTCGTGCTGGTAGTACATGCAGCACATGGTGTTGTCGAACATCTTCACAGTGAACATGGCGTCGCCATCATAGCGGAAGACAAGGAAGTGCCTGAGCTGCAGCTCATGGGCACGGGCGAAATGCTCCCAACTGGGCCCTAGGTACATGTGGCCTTCACCGTCGAACACCACCACCACGTCCCACAGCCTGCGACGCCTGCTGCCGGCCTCCCGCAGCTTCACTTTGTGGGGCTCACGGTTGGCAAGCATCTTCGCAAACTTGTCAGGCAGCCTCTGCAGCGAGGGTCAAGCAGTGGTTAATTGTGTCAATCAAGCACTAGACAGCAGAGTGATGATAAAGAGATGGGTGAAGGGGAATATACCTGCCTACTACAAGATTTCTCAATTACGATCTCAAAGAACTTGAAACCTTCCAAGCCAGCCATCTCACTTCTCTGAAAAGCAGCATTGTAAATTAAACAACAAGACTGTACATAAATAGGAAACAAGCACTTCAAAGCAGTAGAATATGTACTACATGTGTTTGCCAGGGCCTCAATTTGGAATACTACTATAAATGGCAATGGCCTCAATTTTCTCCTACTCTATCTTGGCAAAGGGGCAATGAGTAGAAGAAGAACATCAACATCAACACCACCCATCAACATCAACATCACCCATCAACATTTCTGAGGGCAAAAACATCAACAGACACACAGACTTGAGCATGTGCACTCATAAATGTAATGTTTCTTGGCCACTAAGTTGGAGAAGAATGTAATGTTTCCATACTTGAGCATGTTCAATTTGAAAGAATATAAACAAGCAAGAATGCATGCATGCATATCAAAAGTTGGCATCTACTGCTGCTACTACTCTGCCCATGTTCATGCAGGTCACTACACCTGCATATGCATGAATCCCACTGCAGCAAAAGACTTGATAACAAGAATAACCACAACTAGTAACAAAAGCAACACTCCTCATCAGTTACATTCAGTTATTTACACAGCAACATCAACAGAATTGCTGTCAGCACTCCTCATTAGTTACATTCAGTTAATTACACAACAACAGCAAAAGGATTGTTGTATGCATGCCATGTTAATTCAACAGCAACAGCAGGCTGGCAACAGCAACAGCATGTTCACCAAAGAATTCAATAGAAACAGAATTCAATTAATTCAGTTAACTAACCACAGAATTCAACAACAACAGAACAGCATGTCTACCACACTATCTACCATAGAATTCAGTTAATTACACTGTCAGCAGTCTACCACACTATCTACCACAGATCCACCAACAGAGCATACTAAATCCACCAAGAACAATATGCCTAAATCCACCAAGAACAACTAGATGCCTAATATGCATAACAAACCCTAGATTCTCAAACCCTAGAGCAGAAGAGAAAGGAGAGAGGATATGAAGCGGATGGCTTACCTACGCCGAAGCCTGAGAATAAGTGGTCGCCGGCAGCGCAGGGCAAGCCGCGCGGGAGGCGTCGGACCAGCAGAGGCGCCGGGGAGGAGAAGGGGAGGCCGTCGCTGTCACCTAAAATAGCACAAAATTTGTATTAACAAACACCCTAATCCAAGCCTAATCAAACCCTAATCCGGCGGTAAGAACCCTAATAAAATCAATGGAATCACCCTAATCTATCATAACAGTAGATAGGAAGAGGAAGAGGAAGGGGATTCATACTTCACAAGTGGCCCATGGCGATGGAGAGTCGGCGACCGAGAGAGAGGAAGGAGCCGGCGGCGGTGGGAGAGGAAGAAGTCGGTGGCGGCGGAGAGGAGGAGCGGGTTGAGTGGAGAGGAGGAGCGGGTCGAGTGGAGAGGAGGAGTGGAGAGGGGGAGTGGGGAAGAGAGTGGAGAGGAGGAGGAGCAAGCCCAATTGTTAGTGAGTGGTTTGATATATTGAAAAGGGTGGGCATAGAGTACAAAACCAAAAACCTCTTCCTAGCCCAGTGGTAGAAACCAAGTCAAATAAGCGCATGGTCGTGGGTTCGAGCCCCAGCTCGTGCATACTTTTTGGCCGCGCGCCAATATTTTCTGGGAAGTGGGTCGAGTGGGTAGTGTAGCAAACTGGTCCACTTGTCAGCCAGTGGGCCGAGTGGCCCACTTGTCAGTGAGGTATGTGTTAAATACTTGCCTGGTTTAACGATTTGAAAAGAGATGGCATAGAGTAGAAGACCAGTAGCCTCTTCCTAGCCCAGTGGTAGAAACACAGTGAAACGAGCGCATGGTCGTGGGTTCAAGTCCTCGCTCGCGCATATTTTTTTGCTCACAATGAAATGGTGCAAAATTCAGTTACATCTTCTGTCCAAAATAGCTCTGACCAAAACATCTTCAGTTCAAAAAAACATGAATTAAATAGTTCTGAAACTTGAACTAAATAGATCACCAAAACTACTAAATGATCACAAAAACAACATCTTCTATCTGATCATTTTGCAATCTTTTGCATTACAAGATAACATTTTGACAACATTACAAGACAACATTACAAGACAAAATAGTTTTGCAATCATTTGACAATATTTTGAGAACAATAGTTCTAAGCAAAACTACTAGAGCATGTTCACCAAAACTAAGAAAAATAGCTCGGAAAATAGTTCACCACTACTTCATGATCTTAATGATCAACAAAACTTCGTGATCACCAAAACTTGTAGATCAGGATCACATCAACCATCAGCTTGTATCTTCAAAACATGTAGATCAGGATCAGGAACACCAAAACTTCATTTTGCCTCTTCATTTTGTATCTTCAACCATCATCTGCCTCTCCATCACTACACAGTCTCATGCATTTTGGTACCTAGACAATTGTAGTACAAAAACTACATCAGTATCACATCAACAACAACTACCAAGGAGATAAAATAGCATTAGCTCACCAAGGAGACAAAATTTACCATTGCTACTCACCGTTGTCGATATGAAAACAAGGAACTCTATGCCCAGTATTGTTTTCCTCATCATCACTACAATATTGCAGCACAGTATGATCAGTCATGTTTTCCTCATCCTCGCTCTCATGTCCATCCGCTACCACCTTTCGTCTTTTCTTGATGTCTTCAAATGTTGCAGCATCAATGAGCACACGTTCTCGGTCCCTTCGCACTCTGTGTTGCACTGAAACTTCCATAGAGTCATCATCAGCTTGCAACGGAACTTCCGTAGAGTCATCATCCTGGTATGTTAGTCCACCACTGTCGGTGTCAAAACTGGCGGATCTCGGGTAGGGGGTCCCGAGCTGTGCGTCTAAGGCTAATGGTAACAGAAGGCAGGGGACGAAATGTTTACCCAGGTTCGGGCCCTCTCAATGGAGGTAATACCCTACTTCCTGCTTGATTGATCTTGATGATATGAGTATTACAGGAGTTGATCTACCACGAGATCGTAGAGGCTAAACCCTAGAAGCTAGCCTGTGATTATGATTGTTCTCGTCCTACGGACTAAACCCTCCGGTTTATATAGACATGGAGGGGGCTAGGGTTACACAGAGTCGGTTACAGAGAAGGAGATCTACATATCCGAGTTGCCAAGCTTGCCTTCCACGCAAAGGAGAGCCCCACCCGGACACGGGACGAAGTCTTCAATCTTGTATCTTCATAGTCCAACAGTCCGGCCAAGGTATATAGTCTGGCTGTCTGAGGACCCCTAATCTAGGGCTCCCTCAGTAGCCCCTGAACCAGGCTTCAATGACGATGAGTCCGACGCGCAGATTGTCTTCGGCATTGCAAGGCGGGTTCCTTCTCCGAATACTCCATAGAAGATCTTTAACACAAGGATTGTGTCCGGCTCTGCAAAACAATTTCCACATACCACCATAGAGAGCACAATATTCCACAAATCTAATCTGCTGACAACTTTTCACAGCGTGACATTACGCTACGGTCCGGTCATTATGCGAACCGTTTTTCCCAACCTGCTACCGCACATATCACGAGGAGGTTTCATTGGCACGTCTTATTGAAGCAGAGATCGTGTCCCCTTATCATGGGATTCTCATAAATACGGGTGTGGGTAACCCAACCGCGCCATCAACGCGACGCTTGGGGAATAAGCGAGTTTATCGGGCAAGTGGGGAGGCGCAGGATCCCCGCTGCCTTTATAAGGAGATAAGTACTCCCCTCTTTCGCCCACGCCTTCTTCTCCCTCAGCTCATCCATTCCCCTTCGCTTGAGCTCCAACGCCCAAGCGTTCGTCTTCTCCGCCCACAAAGGCCTTCCGAAAATGTCCGGATCCGGAGCAGGAGGCAAGTGGATGGCCTCTACCGTCCGGGAGAAGGATATCAAAAAGCTTCGAGAGGCCGGGTACTTGCCCAAGAAAATCAACCACCGTCTTCCGACGGCGGGACAGATCGTCCCCACTCCGGAACCCCACGAGAGGGTTGTATTCATCCCTCATTTTGTCCGCGGGCTAGGGTTTTCCCTCCACCCATTCGTTCGCGGCATCATGTATTATTACGGGATCGATTTTCATGATCTATCCCCCAATTCCTTCCTCAACATCTCGACATTCATTGTCGTGTGCGAGGCCTTTCTCCGCATCTCGCCACACTTCGGCTTATGGCTGATGATCTTTAATGTGAAGCCCAAGGTAGTGAGCAGCGAGCATGCTGAGTGCGGAGGCGCAATGGTGAGCAAAATGCCCAACATCACATGGCTAGTAGGTACTTTCAATGATTCCGTCAAAGAGTGGCAGCAGCAATGGTTTTACATCACTGAGCCGCGCGGCATGGAATGGGCCGCTGTTCCCGAATTTCAATCTAGAGCCCCCCTGCGGCTTACGTCCTTGCCCAAAAAGGGCCTGAACTGGTCTTCGTCCGACGAACTGTCGGTGCTCCAGACACGCATCAAGGATATTTAAGACAAGAATATCAAACTTGTCAATGTAGTCCAGGTGATGTTAGTTCGCCAGATTCTTCCTTGTCAACACAGGGCTTGCAATTTATGGGAATTCGACCCGGCCAAGCACAGGACCCTGCTAGAGCTCTTTGGCTCCTTGCATAAGGACATTTGGAAGGTGCTCTTTAAGTCTGGCAAATCGTGGCCGGACTCCGCAGAGGACCACGGGTACCAACTGTCCCGCCCTGCAAGTTCGGTAAGTCATTGTATGTTGGCAATTCATATGTTTTATTCGCATATCCTGAGGAAAATGCTTAATGTGTTTTCCACAACTCTCCTAGGGCTGGACGAAGAAGGTGGGGCGGATCTATTATCCGGCCCCTTTGCCGGAAGAACCGGCCGTCCCACTTCTGACGAAGATGCTGGTCCTGGTGCCTTACAAGGCGCTGAAGAAGGCCGGGAAGGGGGCCAAAAAGACCAGGGGCGGCCTTCGTTGTCGTGGCACTTCGGACACAATGTCTGAAGACTCCGATGCCCAATCTTCCTCTAGAGAGGACGAGGAAGAGGAGGAAGACCCATCCCCAGCAAGGGAAGGAAAGAAAAGGACGGCCTCCAAATCTTTGGAGGCCAAGTCGCCTAAGAAGGGAAAAACTCCCCTTCCAGAGGAGTCTGCCACTACTGCCGACAGCAGCCCGGAGTGGGATCCCAGGGCCCAGCCCCTGGTGAACTCGTGAGTATATAAAATCCGAATACGTTTATGCGTCCAGACTCATCATGGCATAATATTTTAATCTGAGCCATACTTTTTTGTAGTCCGGCGAGGTCCCGCACCAAACAATCTTCGTCGGAGGATTTACTGGGCTCAGATGCTATGGAGAGCGGGACACCCCCGAAGGCCCCCTCCCCCAAACATGTGAATGACACCGAGGTTTCGTCCCAGAAGGACCCAGGCCAAGGAGGAGGGGGGAGATCATAAAGGCGGTGCCAGGAGGTCAAACTTCGGGGGCCGGGTACATGGGAGAGAAGACTCCCACAGACGTCAACGGCGGGGGCTATCTCGAAGTCGGCCCCCACCCGGACGCAATTCCGGAGACCAATACGGCTCTAGAAGTGGGCAGGTGGCCTCCCTCGGCTGGAGGGGGTGTGCCTATTCCACCGGCAACCTCTATCCAACCAGAGGTGCCAGATACTTTATCGGCGGCGCTGAAAAGCGCCTCCATCATCGATGAACACCGTGCCCTTATGGGTGCGGTGGTTGATAGGATTCAGTCCGCTGAGAGTGGACTAAATGAAGCCTGCATCAGCCTTATAACGGGCCTTGAGGTATGTTTTGTGAGGTTTCAAAGAGTGTCATAGTATAGGTAGTAGCCCCTGATGCACTGTTCGGTGAAAGAAGGAACCGAACAGAGGATCAAATAAATGTTCGCAGGAGACTCACTTTATGGCATCTCTCTTTTATTCAAAAGCAGGCGTTTGTAGCAACTGTCGCCGCTCAAACTACGGAAGTCTCCAGACTGAGGCAGAGTCTAGAGCGCGCCGAAAGGGAACTCGACCGAATGAAGAAGCAGTTGGAGGATAACCAAGGTATGCAGAAACCTTGTTCATATTCAGCACAAATTAATAAGTTTGCATGATGAAAATATTTTTATGATGTGCTCTAGGGGCGACGGCCAAAATTGAGGCTCTTAAGAAGACTGTGGCTGAAGCCGAGAAGAAGGCAGTCGTAGAGCAGGCTCTTTGCAAAAAGCACGAGGCCAGGGTTATTGAAGCTGAGTGAGAGCTTCAAGAGGCCGTGGAGAAATGCGAGACCGTGGAGCAGAGTTTATCAGGGAAAGAATCCGAACTCTACCAAGCTCGCCAAGCCTCAAGTGATGCCCGGGGGGAAGCCCAAGGTGCCCTGAAGGAAATCCAGGAGGCGAGGAAGATTGCGGCTGGCAAGGATTTTCTATACAAAGCGGGTATTTGAAAGGAGAAAATCAAGTTGATAATTTGAATTTTGATTTCTCCAAGGGTATTTGCGGAGCTGCCATGCAGCATTTCTGATGCCGCACTATTCTATCGAGTTGAAGAAAGGAGCACTAAGGAGAAGCTCTTCTGGTCGCAGTATCTGGCGTCGGTTTATCTGGTGCCACTTGCCGATCAGCTTAAGCAGTTGATCAAACTGCATAAGGCGGCCGAACTAGCCATGAAGGATTTAATTATCCATCTATGGCCCGCCGAGCCGATTCCAAGCAGCTACTTCGGGCTCGTGAAGCGGCTTGTGAGTGCCTGCCCTCGACTTGATGTCATCAAGCGGTCGGTCTATATTGAGGGTGCGTGAATGGCCTTCGCCCGCGCAAAGGTGCACTGGGGGAAGATGGATGCTGAAAAGCTGATGATCGAGGGACCGCCAGAGGGGAAGGAGCACCACAAGCCTGAATTATATTATGATAGTGTCCTAAAAGGATCCCGCCTTGCGGCGGAGCAATGCACCAAGGACATTTTATTTCCATGAATACAGTCATGTTGTCCTTTGTAATGTTGAACAAGGTCATTTCTATTGTTTATTGCCTGTTATTTGAAAGTTTTTCCTCCTGCGCGGCCGTTTTATATATTAATCCTGAGAGTTGGCCAGTCGTCGGCTTCTGCCCCCATGTAGGAAGTACGGGAGTGTTCGGGATAAACCTGAGCACTCTTTATCCCAGTTTTGGGTCCTTGAAGGAGGTGTTCAGCACAACGAACCAGGCAATCGGACTATAGGGCTTTATCGCTCTCACTTAGCCATAGGAGTTTAAAAAAGGAAGTTAGGCACAGCCCCTGCTGTTTGGAAGACCACACGAGGGGCTCTATAAGCACCTAATCGGAAGAAAAGCCGATCCATCGCACGCTGCATTGGTTATGGCATTATGCGGAAGAAATCCTTAAAGATTTTACAACCTGTCGAACAGCTGACTAGCTCTCGCCGTATCATGACAGTCAGTTTTTAGCTTTCTCTATGAGGCGCTCGTCCGGAAGAACCGAGACACAATCGCAATAGTTCTCCCTATGCCGCCCTAGCCAATATAGCGGAACGTAAGGCAGCAAAACATAGAAGCCGGGCAAACCCAACTATTGACCCAAGACATGATTCGGAGCTGATGCATATAATGCTATAAGTTCGGGGTGCCGAATGACCGTGAAGGTGGTCGGACTTTATTGTCGTATTATGGGTACAATGAAGCTCCTGGCATATTAAGGCATATCGCGATGTACGGATGCCATTTGACAAAGAGTGTCGATAAGAAACAACAGCAGATGAGCGTCATATAAAGCCACATGTTGTAATTGAATAACACGTCGATGCGTATGAGTACAGGTAATGTGATAAAAAGAGATATGACTTCGGAACCTACTGAAATCAAGTGGGAGGAGGCTGTGTGCGGATCCGGAGTGTAACTGGATGGTCGTCAAAGGGCATCTCTAAGGATTCCCTTATGCATTCTAGTTGTTTCCATGCCGCCAGTCTTGGCCTACACAAAAGTGGACTTGCAACGATAGTGCAAAAAGATATTTATGTGCCATGGAGAGGTTAAGCCGCATTGTGTGGCCTATTCTAGCTGTGCCTCCGTTTACTGTTGGAGTGTCTTAATTGAGCTCCGGGCGAGCCGGGCTATCCTGCCGCAGAGTAGTTCGGACTCCGTTGACAGTGTCCGGGAGCTTGGCCGTCGACTGGAGGTTCGATTGAAAGACACCTTTCGTTGCTTCTAAGGCGACTGTACACTCTTCGGCGCAGAGGTGGAGTTCGGCCTTAGCCATTAACTGTTATGACGCCACGCGGACTGGGCATCTTGAGCTTACGGTAGGCATAGTGTGGCACCGCGTTGAATCGAGCAAACGCGGTTCATCCAAGCAGTGCATGAGAATTACTGCGGAAAGGGACGATGTCGAAGACTAACTCTTCGGTACGGTAATTGTTCGGTGATCCGAAGACTACCTCCAGAGTGATGGAGCCTATACAACGGGCCTCCACACCTGGTATAACACCTTTAAAGGTGGTTTTAGTGGGCTTGATCATTGAATTATCAATACCCATCTTGCGCGCTGTGTCCTGATACAGCAGGTTTAGACTGCTGCCTCCGTCCATAAGGACTCGTGTGAGGTGGAATCCGTCAATTATTGGGTCCAGGACGAGTGCGGCTGAATTGCCCTGATTGGTATTGGCCGGACGATCCATACGGTCGAAAGTGATCGTCCATAGTTTATATTGTGGGGCAATTGGCTCCTTTAAGTCGACATCCCTAAGAGTGCACGTCCATTCCAGTTTGGGGATGTGGATGGCGTTTATCATATTCACTGTTTTGATTTGCGGGGGAAATTTCTTTTGCCCTCCTTTGTTTGGTGATTGGGGCTCCTCCTCGTCGTCATCGCTTTGGGACCCTTTCTCCTTGTTTTTGGCACCTGACCTGCCAGTTTGTTTGAAGACCCAACATTCTCTATTGGTATGATTGGCTGGTGTTCTTGGGGTGCCATGAATTTGGCATGGACGATCGAGTATGCGGTCCAGACTGGACGGGCCTGAATTGTTCTTTTGGAATGCCTTTTTCCGCTAACCGGACTTAGAGCCACTGAATCTGGCATTGACTGTCGTGTCTTCGGTGTTATCACCATTTCTGCGATGCTTGTGTTTGTTGCGTCGGGGCTTGCCGTTGCTATCTCTGGCCTCTGATGTGCCAGGATTGCTTGTTGTGTTGTTGCTACGAGCCAACCAGCTATCCTCTCCCGCACAAAAATGGGTCATGAGTGTCGTGAGGGCTGCCATGGACTTCGTATTTTCTTGGCCGAGGTGTCGGTCAAGCCACTCGTCACGGATATTATGCTTAAAGGCCGCTAGGGCTTCAGCATCCGGACAGTCGACGATTTGGTTCTTTTTAGTTAGGAACCGAGTCCAGAATTTCCTGGCTGACTCTCCGGGCTATTGGGTTATGTGACTTAAGTCATCAGCATCCGGTGGTCGCACATACGTGCCCTGGAAGTTATCCAGGAATGTGTCTGCTAGGTTCTCCCAACTTCTGATGGAGTTTGTCGGCAAGCTATTCAGCCAATGCCGAGCAGGTCCCTTGAGTTTTAATGGGAGGTATTTGATGGCGTGTAGGTCGTCCCCGTGGGTCATGTGAATGTGGAGAAAGAAATCTTCTATCCATACCACGGGGTCTGTAGTTCCATCATATGATTTGATGTTCACGGGCATAAACCCTTCTGGGAATTCATGACCCATTACTTCATCAGTGAAGCATAGGGGGTGTGCGGCGCCTCTATGCCAGGCTACATCACGACGTAGCTCAAACGAGTCTGGTCTGCTGTATTCGGCCCGGCCGGATTTGTATTTAGTATATCCGGTGTGAAGGTCATCGTCTCGCGTTGGGGAACGCCCCCGTGATCCGTAGATCGATCTTGACTATCTTGCTTTGTTTTCCAATTTGTCTCGCAGGTCATGTGTGGAGCCTCGGGCCTTCGTGTTTTTTCTTGTTTGGCGACGGGGTGCGGGCTGGACTTCGGGCTGATACGCCGCTTTGTCTCAGCCACGAGGTGGCCGGTCAGCCGCATCATGTGCTGGTACTGTGGGCTTTAATGCCCCCTCCCCGAGTTGAGGTAGCAACCTGCACTTTGGGTAACTTTTGGTTGGGCGCGCGAGTCTATATTCCTCATCTGCTAGGACCTCAGTCCATCTATCAGTTAGAATATCTTGATCAGCTTGAAGCTGCTGCTTCTTCTTCAGGCTTTTTGCAGTGGCTATAAGCCGGCGCTTGAAGCGCTCTTGCTCGACGGCATCCTCATGCACGATGAATTCTTTGTCGCCGAGGCTCGCCTCGTCTTCGGAGAGAGGCATGTAATTGTCGTCCTCCGAATTTCCATCCATTGCCTGTTTATCGGGGCTAACTTTCCCATCATCCTGTCCGGCTTGCTCGAAGCTTGGCTGGACGGGATTGTTTTCGTCTTCGGCACCATCCGGAGTGCTATTGTCTCCTGTGCCAGTATCGCCATTTTTACTGTAGCGGGGCTTAGAGCGGCGCCGTCGGCGCTTAGATTGCTTCTCAAGGGGATTATCCTGTGTTGCCTCGTCGCCATTGCTTTCTTTGGGCGTGTCCACCATATATATATATATATATATCATATGATGAGGTGGCTGTCCAGCGCCCTATGGGCGGTGGTTCCTGTTCTTCTCCTGCATCGTCGTCCATACCGTCGATGTCTTCGGAGTCTTAATCAAGCATGTCGGTTAAGTCGTCGACAGTGGCTATTAAGTGGGTGGTGGGTGGAGAACGAATTTCTTCGTCATCCGCTTCCCACTCAAGACGGACATAGTTCGGCCAAGAGTCTCCTGACAGGGAGAGAGACTTCAATGAATTTAGCACGTTGCCCAAGGGCGAGTGCTAAAAGATGTCCGCGGAGGTAAACTCCATGATCGGTGACCAATCAGATTTGATAGGCACGGATGTACGCGGTTCGGAGCCTATGGCCAGAGATGAGTCCGAGGGTCCGACGACACAGGCCTCATTGGAGGCGAAGTCTGTGTTCGGCACTATCGCCGATGTGTGTGCGGCCTCCGTGGTGGGGTCCATCCACCCGTCCTCGGATGGTACGATCTGCTCCGGATCAAGAGCCGGGGCAACCGCAGGTGTGATCTCCCGAACGTCGTCTGATGGAAGATCTAGGTCATGCTCCTCGTGACTATTCGGCACACCTGTCATGGGTTCGAATCCGTCGAAGATCAAGTCTCCACGGATGTCGGCAGTGTAGTTCAAGCTTCCAAACCTGACCTGATGACCAGGGGCGTAGATATCGATCTGCTCCAGATAGCCAAGCGAGTTGGCCCGCAGTACGAAGCCGCCGAATATGAAGATCTATCCGGGAAGGAAAACCTCACCCTGGATCGCATCATTGCAGATGATTGAAGGAGCCATCAAGCCTTATCATGACGGCATAGTGGAACTCTCAATGAAAGCACCAATGTCGGTGTCAAAACCGATGGATCTCGGGTAGGGGGTCCCGAACTGTGCGTCTAAGGCTAATGGTAACATGAGGCGGGGGACACAATGTTTACCCAGGTTCGGGTCCTCTCGATGGAGGTAATACCCTACTTCCTGCTTGATTGATCTTGATGATATGAGTATTACAAGAGTTGATCGACCACGAGATCGTAGAGGCTAAACCCTAGAAGCTAGCCTATGATTATGATTGTTCTCGTCCTACGGACTAAACCCTCCGGTTTATATAGACACCAGTGGGGGCTAGGGTTACACAGAGTCGGTTACAGAGAAGGAGATCTACATATCTGAATTGCCAAGCTTGCCTTCCACGCAAAGGAGAGTCCCACCCAGACACGGGACGAAGTCTTCAATCTTGTATCTTCATAGTCCAACAGTCTGGCCAAAGTATATAGTCCGGCTGTCCGAGGACCCCCTAATCCAGGACTCCCTCAACCACCACCGGGGCCCTTTTCCACTTCAGTTTTAGTCACACTCCACAAGTGTCTGTGCTCAAAGTTTTGCACAACTCGCCACTTTCTGTGCAAAAGAGTGTCTGGCAGATAAAACACCATTGTTGCTTGTGTTGTTAGAATAAAGGGATCACTCTTATACCAGCACCTTGCAGTGTTGATGCTTCTGAAGTGGCCATCATATTTGACAAAAGAGTCTCTCTTCTTCTTGCTACCAAGCTCAAACTAGTCACAGCAAAATAAGACAACCAAGCAATGGATGCCTCCACTAGAGTTGTACTGCAACTCTATGATGCTTCTCAACTGACCATAGAAGTCAATGATCTCATGATCATGTGACCCCTCAGTGACAATTCCACTATTCTGTGTCTTCCTTTTTTCCTCGCGGTCAACGATGTGGTATCGGACACTGTCAGCAATGCATGCTGAATACACTCTAACTCGCTTATCGGGTAAGCATGCCAAAGCAAATAGATCATCACTGACCTTCTTCTCCTCATGCAACTTTCCAATCTGCAAAAATAAACCATTTAGCAAACAATGGTATTTAACAGTTGGTGAATAACACAAAAAACATCAAACATGTGGCCAAAGATCTCACATGATTCTTAAACCACTTAGCAAACCCCTTGGCAACCCTTTTATCAACATGGATCTTGCTTTCTTCCTGATTTAACTCTTCCTTGCATTTCCTGCAATGCAAACAAAACATGTGAATTAAAACAATAGGCTGGTGCCAACCCAAGAAAAAAATATATAATGAGTGCACAAGATATAACGTACTCGATATATGGTAGAACCTCGGCGCAATTGCTGAGCACATACCAAACCATCTTGTCATACTCATCACCAGCCTCCAAGTATTGTGAGGCTGAAAGTTCACACCATGGTTGAAAACAGAGACATCACCACTTTGCAAATCAGACTGCTCTCTATTTCTGCCCGTCTGATTCCATCTTGTTTCCACATCGCCAAATTATCTAGAGCAAAAAGTCAAGCACTCGTCAACAACATATGCTTTAGCAATAGAACCTTCAGGTCTTGTTGTGTTCCGCACATAACGCTTACAAGTAAGCAGCCTTCTTTCGATTGGGTGCATCCAACCGTATTGCACAGGGCCTCTAAGAATTGCCTCTTTTGGTAAGTTCACCGCCAAATGGACCATCACAGTGAAGAAAGCTGGAGGGAAAATCTTCTCGAGCTTGCAAAGAATAATTGGGATTTCTTTTTCATGTCTTTCCAGGATAGTTAACTTGAGTGTTTTGCAGCACAGTTCTCTAAAGAAATTTCCCAGCTCAGCAACCACTTCATATATATCCTTGTCCATGATTCCTCGGAGGCCCGCCAGTAAAATCCTTTGAAGGAGGATGTGACAATCATGGGTTTTCAGTACTGAAAGCTTGAATCCATCAGAAGTAACACACTTTGCTAGGTTAGCAGCATAACCATCTGGAAATTTCACCGCTCTTAGGAATTCACAGAATGCAAGTTTTTGTTCTTTACTCATTGTATACCATGCTCATGGCATTTCAAATGAATCTTCATCTTCATTGTGCTGTAGATGCAAATCTTCTCTTATGCCCATGTCCTCCAAATCAAGCCTAGAACCAACCGTGCCCTTTGTCTTCCCTTCAATGTTCAGAAACGTCCCTAGTAGATTCTCGCATATGTTTTTCTCAATGCGCATTACATCAAGATTATGCCTTAATTTCAGATCAGCCCAGTATGGCAGGTCCCACGAACAAGACCTCCGGTCCCAACATTGACCTTCCTCACGCTTTCTTTTCTTCGCAAGCTTTCCTGGTCTCACATCTTTCACCTTTTCAAGTTTCTACTCCAACTCTTCTTTAGTGAATTCAGCTGGCTTGTCACGAGTTTCATTCTCACCATTAAAATATTTGCTTCTTCGCCAGCGATGTTTTCGGGGAAGAAAGCGGCGGTGCCCAATATAGCAGATCTTGCTCCTTATTCTCTTTGAGAAAGGGTCTTTGTCACAATGGGCACAGGCCTTATAACCCGACATGATCCTCCTAGACAGAGTGTGCAGAGCCGGGAAATCATGGATGGACCATATCATTACAGCACGTAGATTGAACTTTTCTTCCGGACTCAAGGAATCGTATGTAGGTACACAAGTCCAGAGCTGGAGAAGTTCTTCTACGACAGGCTCCATAAAGACATCAAAATCCTTTCCTAGAGACTCTGGACCCGGATTAAGCAATGACATCATGAAGTTGGACTAATCCATGCATGCCCATGGTGGCAGGTTGTACAGCACCACAAAAACTTGCCACATGTTATAAGACGTGCTCATGTTCCCAAATGGATTAAACCCATCTATGGCAATGCCAAGTTTTATGTTCCTTGGATCTGCAGCAAAATCTACATGTATACAGTCAAACTCTTCCCATGCCTCTCCGTCCGCTGGATGGCTCAGCTCATTGTCCATAGGTTGCCGCTTCAGCTTGTGCCATTGTACCTCCAGCGATGATTTCTTCGAGATGAACATCCATTGCAACCTTGGTATCAACGGAAAGTGCCTCAGTACCTTCTCCGGTATTGACTTCTTCCCATCAGCATCTTTCCACCTAGAGGCATTGCATTTTGGACAGTTGTCATGCTTTGCTAAATCCTTCCAAAACAAGACACAGTTATTTGGGCACACATGTATTGACACATAACCTAACCCCAGCCTGCGGATTATGCTCAATGCTTCATCATAAGATCTGGGAACACAACTATTAGGGAATTGCAAGCTCAAAAGGTGGAGTATTGTGTTGAATGCAGCATTGCTAATCCGGTAGAAATACTTGATGTGGAGTAACTTCACGGTGAAGGTAAATCTTGAAAATTTACCCCCTTCATGAGCTGCGTGCTTCTCCTCCTCTAACACCTCAGCAAACAACGACTTCTGTCCATCAGCATGATCTTCAGCATCGTACAAATCCTTCAATAGGTCAGGAATCCTATCATCTTCATGCCCATCCTCTTCCTCCAAACCAGCATTATCTTGCAAAACCTTTTCCATGAAATAAATGCCAGCATCACCGCCACCCATCCTATGAGGGGCCTCTGTATCAGCTTCAAAATGTTGAGGTTGTCTGTCTAAAGGTTCTCCATGATATATCCATCTATCATATGTGTTGGACATCCCATTAAGAAGCAGATGATCTTCCACTCTTCCTTGAGCCATTCTTGAACGGTTGAGGCATTCGCAGCATGGGCAAAGAATGTGAGCATCGCTGGCAAAATTTGCCCGAACAAATGCCATGAAATCATCAACTCCTTTAATATGTTCTTTCGAAAACATTCTAACTCCTTTTCTAATCCAGCTTCTGTCCATCTGCCAAAGACAACAAATTGTTGCAACTTAGCAAATCAATCTAAGTGCATCAACATTAATTAACGAAAATGGTTGGAAGTAATGGCAGCTAAAAATCCAGAAACTTTTGTATGCTAATTGCCTAACCACAACATTGAAACAAACCAAACTATAAAACAAACCAACACTGAAATTGGCATGAATGTATGTTGCAGAGAAGGCTAATTCAAATTAAGCCAAAACAAGATTTAGAAGGATCAAGTTTTTGGGAAGACCAAGCTAGCTAGCTCCTAACAAATACTATGCAGTTCTATCAATGACAATTACTATGCTCCTAACAATCTGCAGAAAAACAACTAAAGAGCAACTGAGGCCTTGTTCGGTGCTACGTCTCGAGCTTGCTTTGGTTTTCCCCGAAGAGGAGAGGATGATGCAGCACAGTAGCGTAAGTATTTCCCTCAGTTTTTGAGAACCAAGGTATCAATCCAGTAGGAGGTCACGTCAAGTCCCTCGTACCTGCACAAAACAATAGCTACTCGCAACCAACACGATTAGGGGTTGTCAATCCCTTCACGGTCACTTATGAGAGTGAGATCTGATAGATATAATATTTTTGGTATTTTTGGTATAAAGATACAAAGTAAAAGTAAAAGCAAAGCAAGTAAATAAAGTGATGGAGATTGATATGATGAGAATAGACTCGGGGGCCATAGGTTTCACTAGTGGCTTCTCTCAAGAGCATAAGTATTCTACGGTGGGTGAACAAATTACTGTTGAGCAATTGACAAAATTGAGCATAGTTATGAGGTTATCTAGGTATGATCATGTATATAGGCATCACGTCTGAGACAAGTAGATCAAAACGATTCTGCATCTACTACTATTACTCCACTCATCGACCGCTATCGAGCATGCATCTAGAGTATTATGTTAAAAATAGAGTAACGCCTTAAGCAAGATGACATGATGTAGAGGAATAAATTCATGCAATATGATAAATACCCCATCTTATTATCCTCGATGGCAACAATACAATACGTGCCTTGCAACTCCTTCTGTCACTGAGTAAGGACACCGCAAGATTGAACCCAAAGCCATGCACTTCTCCCATTGCAAGAACTACCAATCTAGTTGGCCAAACCAAAAGGATAATTTGAAGAACTTGCAAAGATAACTCAATATACATAAAAGGATTCAGAAAAGATTCAAATATTATTCCTAGATAAGTTGGATCATAAACCCACAATTCATCGGTCTCAACAAACACACCACAAAAAGAAGATTACATCGAATAGATCTCCACGAGAGAGCGGGAGAACATTGTATTGAGATCCAAAAAGAGAGAAGAAGCCATCTAGCTACTAGCTATGGACCCGAAGGTCTGAAGTAAACTACTCACACTTCATCGGAGGGGCTATGGTGATGATGTAGAAGCCCTCCATGGTAGATGCCCCACCCGGCGGAGCTCCGGAACAGGCCCCAAGATGGGATCTCGTGGATACAGAAGGTTGCGGCAGTGGAATTAGGTTTTTGGCTCCTGTTCTGATCGTTTGGGGATACGTAGGTATATATAGGAGGAAGGAGTACGTCGGTGGAGCTCCGAGGGGCCCACGAGGTAGGGGGTGCGCCCAGGGGGGCGCGCCCTCCACCCTCGTGACCGCCTCTGGCGCTTCTTGGAGTAGGGTCCAAGTCTCCTGGATCACGTTCGATGAGAAAATCACGTTCCCGAAGGTTTCATTCCGTTTGGACTCCGTTTGATATTCTGTTTCTTCGAAATACTGAAAAAAGCAAAAAACAGCAATTCTGGGCTGGGCCTCCGGTTAATAGGTTAGTCCCAAAAATAATATAAAAGTGGAAAATAAAGCCCATTATAGTCCAAAACAATAGATAAAGTAGCATGGAGCAATCAAAAATTATAGATACGTTGGAGACGTATCAGGCATCCCCAAGCTTAATTCCTGCTCGTCCTCGAGTAGGTAAATGATAAAAAAAAGAATTTTTGATGCGGAGTGATACTTTTGCATAATTTCAATGTAAATCTTCTTAATCATGGTATGAATATTCAGATCCGAAAGATTCAAGAAAAATGTTCATATTGGCATAGAAATAATAATACTTCAAGCATACTAATCAAAGTAATCATGTCTTCTCAAAATATCATGGCAAAAGAAAGTTCATCCCTACAAAATCATATAGTTAGGCTATGCTTCATTTTCGTCACACAAAGATGTTCCCAACTTTTATACCCCCGATGACAAGCCAAGCAATTGTTCCATACTTAAATAATCTCAAACTTTTTCAACCTTCACGCAATACATGAGCGTGAGCCATGGATATAGCACTCTGGGTGGAATATAATATGATGATGGGGATTGTGTGGAGAAGACAAAAAAGGAGAAAGTCTCACATCAACGAGGCTAATCAATGAGCTATGGAGATGCCCATCGATTGATGTTGATGCAAGGAGTAGGGATTGCCATGCAACGGATGCACTAGAGCTATGAATGCTCAACAAAAGAAAACTAGTGGGTGTGCATCCAACTTGCTTGCTCATGAAGACCTAGGGCATTTTGAGGAAGCCCATCGTAGGAATATACAAGCCAAGTTCTATAATGAAAAATTCCCACTAGTATGAACAAGACAACTTATGAGACTCACTATATGAAAAACTTGGTGCTACTTTGAAGCACAATATATAAGACTCACTACATAAAGAACAAGGTGCTACTTTGAAGCACAAGTGTGGAAAAAGAGATAGTAGCATTGCCCTTTTTATATTATTATTTTTGGGCCTTTCTTTTTTTTGGCCTTTCTCTTTTTTTCATTTGGGAAATGCTCTGATAATGATGATCATCACACTTCTATTGATTACAACATAAGGATTACAACTCGAAACTAGAACAAGATATGACTCTATATGAATTCCTCCGACGGTGTACCGGGATGGTGCAATGAATCAAGAGTGACATGTATGGAAAATAATGCATCGTGGCTTTGCCACAAATACGATGTCAACTACATGTTTATGCAATGGCAATATGACAAAAGTAATGTATGTCATGATGATGATGGTGGATGTTGCATGGCAATATATCTCGGAATGGCTATGGAAATGCCATGATAGGTAGGTATGGTGGCTGTTTTGAGGAAGATATAAGGAGGTTTATATGTGATAGAGCGCATCGTATCACGGGGTTTGGATGCACCGGCGAAGTTTGCGCCAACTCTCAAGGTGAGAAAGGGCAATGCACGGTACCGAAGAGACTAGCAAAGACGGAAAGGTGAGAGTGTGTATAATCCATGGACTCAACATTAGTCGAAAGAACTCATATACTTATTGCAAAAATTTAGAAGTCATCAAAAATTTAAATACTACGCGCATGCTCCTAGGGGGATAGATTGATAGGAAAAGACCATCGCTCGTCCCCGACCGCCACTCATAAGGATGCACAAGCCAAGTACACGTCATATTTCAAATTTGTTACACAACTTTAACCATACGTGCATGCTACGGGATTTGCTAACTTCAACACAAGTATTTCTCAAATTCATAATCACCCAACTAGCACGACTATGATATTATCACCTCCATGTCTCAAAACAATTATCAAGCATCAAACTTATCTTAGTATTCAACGCACTCAAAAGAAAGTTTCACATATCTTGAATACCAAGTATATTAACATTAAGCAAATTACCATGCTATCAACGACTCTCAAAATAATCAAAGTGAAGCATGAGAGATCAAGTTTCTTTAAAACAAATCCACCACCGTGCTCTAAAAGATCTAAGTGAAGCACTAGAGCAAAAATTATCATGCTCAAAAAGATATAAGTGAAGCACTATGAGCAAAACTATCAAGCTCAAAAGATATAAGTGAAGCACATAGAGTATTCTAACAAATTTCAATTCATGTATGGCTCTCTCAAAAGGTGTGTACAGCAAGGATGATTGTGGTAAACTAACAAGCAAAGACACAAATAATACAAGACGCTCCGAGCAAAACACATATCATGTTGGTGAATAAAATTATAGCTCCAAGTAAATTACCGATGGAAGTGGACGAAAGAGGGGATGCCTTCTGGGGCATCCCCAAGCTTTGACTTTTTGGTGTCCTTGGATTATCTTAGGCTCTTGCCACTCCTTGTTCCATAATCCATCAAAAGAATTCACCTAAAACTTGAAAACTTCACAACACAAAACTCAACAGAAATCTCGTGAGCTCCGTCAGAGAAAGAAAACAAAAGACTACTTCAAGGTACTGTAATGAACTCATTCTTTATTTATAATGGTGTTAAACCTACTGTATTACAACTTCTCTATGGTTTATAAGCTAATTTACTAGCCAGAGATTCATCAAAATAAGCAAACAACACATGAAAAACAGAATCTGTCAAAAACAGAACAGTCTGTAGCAATCTGTAACTAACGCAAACTTCTGGAACTCTAAAAATTCTACCAAAATAGGAAGTTCTGGAAAATTTGTTTATTGATCAGAAGCAAAAAGAATCAACACAAAAGCACGTTCCTGTAATTTATCATAATTATATTCATGCGCGCAAAGTTTCTGTTTTTCAGCAGAATCAAATCAACTATCATCGTAGGTTATCCTATAGGTCCTACTTGGCACAAACACTAATTAAAACATAAAACCACATCCAAACAGAAGGTAGATGGATTATTTATTACTAAACAGAAGCTAAAACAAAAAACACAAAATAAAATTGGGTTGCCTCCCAACAAGCGCTATCGTTTAACGCCCCTAGCTAGGCATAAAAGCAAGGATAGATCTAGGTGTTGCCATCTTTGGTAGGCAATCCATAAGTGGTTCTCATGATAGATTCATATGGTAATTTTATTTTCTTTCTAGGGAAGTGTTCCATGCCCTTCTTTAAGGGAAATTGGAATCTAATATTCCCGTCCTTCATATCAATAATTGCACCAATCGTTCTAAGGAAAGGTCCACCGAGAATAATAGGACATGAAGGATTGCAATATATATCAAGAACGATAAAATGTACGGGCACATAATTCCTATTTGCAACAATAAGAACATCATTAATTCTTCCCATAGGTTTCTTAATAGTGGAATCCGCAAGATGCAAGTTGAGAGAGCAATCATCAAAGTCACGGAAATCTAGCAAATCGCACAAAGTTTTGGGAATAGTAGAGACACTAGCACCCAAATCGCACAAAGCATGGAACTCATAATTTTTAATTTTAATTTTGATAGTAGGTTCCCACTCATCATAGAGTTTTCTAGGGATAGAAATTTTCAACTCAAGCTTTTCTTCATAAGATTGCATCAAGGCATCAACAATGTGTTCGGTAAAGGCCTTATTTTGACTATAAGCATGAGGAGATTCTAGCACGGATTGCAACAAGGAAATACAACCAATCAAAGAGAAATTTTCATAATTAAATTCCTTGAGATCCAAAATAGTGGGTTTAGCAACATCACGGTTTTTATTTATTTCAATCCCACTTTCATCAATTTCATCATCAAGATCTAGAAACTCCGAATCTTATAACGCCTTCTAGGTAAAGGAAGATAATCTTCAGATTCATCAAGATTCATATTGGAAAACAAAGATTTGATAGGGGACACATCAATAACTTTTAGATCTTCATCTTGATTTCCATAAGAATTAGAAGAACACGCTTTAATAAAGGCATCTTTGGAAGCACGCATCCTAGCGGTTCTTCCCTTGCACTCATCAATGGAAATTCTCATGGCTTTGAGAGACTCATTGATATCATGCTTAGGAGGAATAGATCTAAGCTTTAAAGAATCAATCTCGAGAGAAATTCTATCAACGTTCCTAGCCAAATCATCAACTTTAAGCAATTTCTCTTCAAGCAAAGCATTAAAATTCTTTTGTGAATTCATAAACTCTTTAACACTACTCTCAAATTCAGAGGGCATCTTATTAAAATTTCCATAAGAGTTGTCGTAGGAATTTCCATAATTATTAGAAGGATTACTAGGATAAGACCTAGAGTTAAAATTCCCTCTATACGCGTTGTTACCAAAACTATTCCTACCAATATAATTCACATCCATAGATTCATTATTATTCTCAAGCAAAGTAGATAAAGGCATATTATTGGGATCAGAAGAAACACTCTTAGCAAATAAATTCCTAAGTTCATCCATCTTTTCACTTAAAACATTGATTTCTTCTATAGCATGCACCTTTTTATTAGTAGATCTTTCAGTATGCCATTGAGAATAATTAACCATAATATTATCTAGGAGTTTAGTAGCATCTCCTAAAGTGATTTCCATAAAAGTGCCTCCCGCGGCCGAATCTAAAAGATTTCTAGAAGCAAAATTCAATCCAGCATAAAAATTTTGTATAATCATCCACAAGTTCAAACCATGAGTAGGACAATTACGTAGCATTAATTTCATTCTCTCCAAAGCTTGTGCAACATGTTCATGATCAAGTTGCTTGAAATTCATAATATCGTTCCTAAGGAAGATAATCTTAGCGGGAGGAAAATACTTAGAGATAAAAGCATCTTTGCACTTGTTCCAAGAATCAATACTATTTTTAGGCAAAGATGAAAACCACGCTTTAGCACGATCTCTAAGCGAAAAAGGAAATAGCTTCAATTTAACGACATCATTATCGACATCTTTTTTCTTTTGCATATCACATAAATCAACGAAGCTATTTAGATGAGTAGCGGCATCTTCACTAGGAAGGCCGACGAATTGATCTTTCATAACAAGATTCAACAAAGCAGTATTGATTTCACAAGATTCAGTATTGGCAAGAGGAGCAATCGGAGTGCTAAGGAAATCATTATTATTGGTATTGGTGAGATCACACAATTTGGTAGCGTCTTGAGCCATCACGACAAGCAAGCAAACTAACACACAAGCAAACAAAAGGACGAGGAAAAGGCAACGGAAAGAGAGGAGGAGATTGGGAAAGAGAGGGTGAATAAAATGGCAAGGGTGAAGTGGGGGAGAGGAAAACGAGAGGCAAATGGCAAATAATGTAATGCGAGAGATAGGGATTGTGATGGGTACTTGGTATGTTAACTTTTGCGTAAGCCTCCCCGGCAACGGCGCCAGAAATCCGTCTTGCTACGTCTCGAGCTTGCGTTGGTTTTCCCCGAAGAGGAGAGGATGATGCAGCACAGTAGCGTAAGTATTTCCCTCAGTTTTTGAGAACCAAGGTATCAATCCAGTAGGAGGTCACGCGCAAGTCCCTCGTACCTGCACAAAACGATAGCTACTCGCAACCAAAGCGATTAGGGGTTGTCAATCCCTTCACGGTCACTTACGAGAGTGAGATCTGATAGAGATAATATTTTTGGTATTTTTGGTATAAAGATACAAAGTAAAAGTAAAAGAAAAGCAAGTAAATAAAGTAATGGAAATTGATATGATGATAATAGACCCAGGGGCCATAGGTTTCACTAGTGGCTTCTCTCAAGAGCATAAGTATTCTACGATGGGTGAACAAGTTACTATTGAGCAATTGACAAAATTGAGCATAGTTATGAGGTTATCTAGGTATGATCATGTATATAGGCATCACGTCCGAGACAAGTAGATCGAAACGATTCTGCATCTACTACTATTACTCCACTCATCGACCGCTATCCAGCATGCATCTAGAGTATTAAGTTAAAAACAGAGTAACGCCTTAAGCAAGATGACATGATGTAGATGAATAAATTCATGCAATATGATAAATACCCCATCTTGTTATCCTCAATGGCAACAATACAATACGTGCCTTGCAACTCCTTCTGCCACTGAGTAAGGACACCGCAAGATTGAACCCAAAGCCATGCACTTCTCCCATTGCAAGAACTACCAATCTAGTTGGCCAAACCAAAAGGATAATTCGAAGAGACTTGCAAAGATAACTCAATCATACATAAAAGAATTCGGAAAAGATTCAAATATTATTCATGGATAAGTTGGATCATAAACCCACAATTCATCAACAAACACACCGCAAAAAGAAGATTATATCGAATAGATCTCCACGAGAGAGGGGGAGAACATTGTATTGAGATCCAAAAAGAGAGAAGAAGCCATATAGCTACTAGCTATGGACCCGAAGGTCTGAAGTAAACTACTCACACTTCATCGGAGGGGCTATGGTGATGATGTAGAAGCCCTCCGTGGTAGATGCCCCCTCCGGCGGAGCTCCGAAACAGGCCCCAAGATGGGATCTCGTGGATACAGAAGGTTGCGGCAGTGGAATTAGGTTTTTGGCTCCTGTTCTGATCGTTTGGGGATACGTAGGTATATATAGGAGGAAGGAGTACGTCGGTGGAGCTCCGAGGGGCCCACAAGGTGGGGGGCGCGCCCAGGGGGGGCGCGCCCTCCACCCTCGTGACCGCCTCTGGCGCTTCTTGGAGTAGGGTCCAAGTCTCCTGGATCACGTTCGGTGAGAAAATCACGTTCCCGAAGGTTTCATTCAGTTTGATATTCTGTTTCTTTGAAATACTAAAAAAGGCAAAAAACAACAATTATGGGCTGGGCTTCCAGTTAATAGGTTAGTCCCAAAAATAATATAAAAGTGGAAAATAAAGCCCAATATAGTCCAACACAATAGATAAAGTAGGATGGAGTAATCAAAAATTATAGATACGTTGGAGACGTATCATTCGGTTCCATGATAAATGAGAGGGGTTAACAGGTATTGGCAGGGATTAAAACCCATCTAGCTCAAATTCCCCACCAAATCCCCTCCATTCCACTCCAATCCAGCTAAAGAATTCTTAACCGAACAAGGACTGAAGAATTCTTAACAAACAAGCTGAAGAACTGCTACGTCTCGAGCTTGCGTTGGTTTTCCCCGAAGAGGAGAGGATGATGCAGCACAGTAGCATAAGTATTTCCCTGAGTTTTTGAGAACCAAGGTATCAATCCAGTAGGAGGTCACGCTCAAGTCCCTCGTACCTGCACAACACGATAGCAACTCGCAACCAACGCTTAGGGGTTGTCAATCCCTTCACGGTCACTTACGAGAGTGAGATCTGATAGAGATAATAGTTTTGGTATTTTTGATAGATAGATGCATAGTAAGAAGTAAAGGTAAAGTAAAAACAAAGCAAGTAAATAAAGTGATATAGATTGATATGATGAGAATAGACCCGGGGGCCATAGGTTTCACTAGTGGCTTCTGTCAAGAGCATAAGTATTCTAAAGTGGGTGAACAAATTACTAATGAGAAATTGACAGAATTGAGCATAGTTATGAGTATATCTAGGCGATGATCATGTATATAGGCATCATGTCCGAGACAAGTAGATCAAAATGATTCTGCATCTACTACTATTACTCCACTCATCGACCACTATCCAGCATGCATCGAGAGTATTAAGTAAAAACAAAGTAATGCCTTAAGCAAGATGACATGATGTAGAGGGATAAATTCATGCAATATGATAAAAAAACCATCTTGTTATCCTCGATGGCAACAATACAATACGTGCCTTGCAACTCTTTCTGTCACTGAGGAAGGACACCGCAAGATTGAACCCAAAACCATGCACTTCTCCCATTGCAAGAACTACCAATCTAGTTGGCCAAGCCAAACGGATAATTCGAAGAGACTTGCAAAGATAACTCAATCATACATAAAAGAATTCAGAGAAGAATCAAATATTTTCCATAGATAATACTGGATCATAAACCCACAATTCATTGGTCTCAACAAACACACCGCAAAAACAAGATTACATCAAATAGATCGCCACAAGAGAGGGGGAGAACATTGTATTGAGATCCAAGAAGAGAGAAGAAGCCATCTAGCTACTAGCTATGGACCCGAAGGTCTGAAGTAAACTACTCACACTTCATCGGAGGGGCCATGGTGATGATGTAGAAGCCCTCCGTGGTGGATGCCCCCTCCGGTGGAGCTCCAGAACAGGCCCCAAGATGGGATCTCGTCGATACAGAAGGTTGTGGCGGTGGAATTAGGTTTTTTCCTCCTCCTGTGGTCGTTTGGGGGTACATAGGTATATATAGGAGGAAGGAGTACGTCGGTGGAGCTTCGACGGGCCCACGAGGTAGGGGGCGCGCCCAGGGGGAGGGGCGCGCCCTCCACCCTCGTGACCGCCTCGTGGCTTTCTTGACGGAGGGTCCAAGTCTCCTGGATCTTATCTGATAAGAGAATCACGTTCCCGAAGGTTTCATTCCGTTTGGACTCCGTTTGATATTCTGTTTCGTCGAAATACTGAGAAAGGCAAAAAACAACAATTCTGGGCTGGGCCTCCGGTTAATAGGTTAGTCCAAAACAGTAGATAAAGTAGCATGGAGCAATCAAAAATTATAGATACGTTGGAGACGTATCAAGCATCCCCAAGCTTAATTCCTGCTCGTCCTCGAGTAGATAAATGATAAAAAAAGAATTTTTGATGCGGAGTGATAGTTTGGCATAATTTCAATGTAAAACTTCTTAATTGTGATATGAATATTCAGATCCGATATATTCAATACAAAAGTTCATATTGCCAAAGAAATAATAATACTTCAAGCATACTAATCAAAGTAATCATGTCTTCTCAAAATAACATGGCAAAAGAAAGTTCATCCCTACAAAATCATATAGTTAGGCCATGCTTCATTTTCGTCACACAAAGATGTTCCCAACTTCTATAACCCTGATGACAAGCCAAGCAATTGTTTCATACTTAAATAATCTCAAACTTTTTCAACCTTCACGCAATACATGAGCGTGAGCCATGGATATAGCACTATGGGTGGAATAGAATATGATGATGGGGATTGTGTGGAGAAGACAAAAAAGGAGAAGGTCTCATATCAACTAGGTGTATCAATGGGCTATGGAGATGCCCATCAATAGATGTCGATGTGAGCGAGTAGGGATTGCCATGCAACGGATGCACTAGAGCTATGAATGCTCAACAAAAGAAAACTAGTGGGTGTGCATCCAACTTGCTTGCTCACGAAGACCTAGGGCATTTGAGGAAGCCCATCGTAGGAATATACAAGCCAAGTTCTATAATGAAAAATTCCCACTAGTATAAAAAGATAACTTATGAGACTCACTACATGAAGAACAAGGTGCTACTTTGGAGCACAATATATGAGACTCACTACATGAAGAACAAGGTGCTACTTTGAAGCACAAGTGTGGAAAAAGAGATAGTAGCATTGCCCCCTTTTTTGTGCCTTTCTTTTTTTGGGGCCTTTCCTTTTTTGTTGCCTTTCTCTTTTTTTTGGGCAATGCTCTAATAATGATGATCATCACACTTTCATTACAACATATGAATTACAACTCGAAACTAGAACAAGATATGACTCTATATGTATGCCTCCGGCGGTGTACCGGGATGGTGCGATGAATCAAGAGTGACATGTATGGGAAATAATGCATGGTGGATTTGCCACAAATACGATGTCAACTACAAGATCATGCAATGGCAATATGACAAAAGTAATGCATGTCACGATGATGATGGTGGAAGTTACATGGCAATATATCTCGGAATGGCTATGGAAATGCCATGATAGGTAGGTATGGTAGCTGTTTTGAGGAAGATATAAGGAGGTTTATGTGTGATAGAGCGTATCGTATCACGGGGTTTGGATGCACCGGCGAAGTTTGCACCAACTCTCAAGGTGAGAAAGGGCAATGCACGGTACCGAAGAGGCTAGCAAAGGCGGAAAGGTGAGAGTGCGTATAATCCATGGACTCAACATTAGTCAAAAGAACTCATATACTTATTGCAAAAATTTAGTAGTCATCAAAAATTCAAATACTATGCACATGATCCTAGGGGGATAGATTGGTACGAAAAGACCATCGCTCGTCCCCGACCGCCACTCATAAGGATGCACAAGCCAGGTACACTTCATGTTTCAAATTTGTTACATAACTTTAACCATACGTGCATGCTACGTGATTTGCTAACTTCAACACAAGCATTCTTTGAATTCATAATCACCCAACTAGCATGACTTTGATATTATCACCTCCATATCTCAAAACAATTATCAAGCATCAAACTTATCTTAGTATTCAACGCACTCAAAAAGAAAAGTTTCACACATCTTGAATACCAAGTATATTAACATTAAGCAAATTACCATGTTATTAATGACTCTCAAAATAATCTAAGTGAAGCATGAGAGATCAAGTTTCTTTAAAACAAATCCACCACCGTGCTCAAAAAGATCTAAGTGAAGCACTAGAGCAAAAATTATCACGCTCAAAAGAATATAAGTGAAGCAATATGAGCAAAACTATCAAGCTCAAAAGATATAAGTGAAGCACATAGAGTATTCTAACAAATTTCAATTCATTAATGGCTCTCTCAAAAGGTGTGTACAGCAAGGATGATTGTGGTAGACTAACAAGCAAAGACACAAATAATACAAGACGCTCCAAGCAAAACAAATATCATATTGGTGAATAAAAATATAGCTCCAAGTAAATTACCGATGGAAGTGGACGAAAGAGGGGATGCCTTCTGGGGCATCCCCAAGCTTTGACTTTTTGGTGTCCTTGGATTATCTTAGGCTCTTGCCACTCCTTGTTCCATAATCCATCAAAAGAATTCACCCAAAACTTGAAAACTTCACAACACAAAACTCAACAGAAATCTCGTGAACTCCGTTAGAGAAAGAAAACAAAAGACTATTTCAAGGTACTGTAATGAACTCATTCTTTATTTATATTGGTGTTAAACCTACTGTATTACAACTTCTCTATGGTTTATAAACTAATTTACTAGCCATAGATTCATCAAAATAAGCAAACAACACACGAAAAAACAGAATCTGTCAAAAACAGAACAGTCTGTAGTAATCTGTAACTAACGCAAACTTCTGGAACTCTAAAAATTCCAACCAAAATAGGAAGTACTGGACAATTTTTTTGTTGATCAGAAGCAAAAAGAATCAATGCAAAATCACGTTCCTGTGATTTATTGATGTTTTTCTCGTGAGCGCAAAGTTTCTGTTTTTCAGCAGAATCAAATCAACTATCATCATAGCTTATCCTATAGGTTCTACTTGGCACAAACACTAATTAAAACATAAAACCACATCCAAACAGAAGGTAGATGGATTATTTATTGCTAACCAGCAAGGATAAATATTGGGTTGCCTCCCAACAAGCGCTTTTCTTTAAAACCTTTTTAGCTAGGCATTGAGATTTCAATGATGCTCACAAGAAAGACAAGAATTGAGGCACAAAGAGAGCATCATAAAACATGTGACAAACACACTTAAGTCTAACATACTTCCTATGCATAGGCATCTTATAGGCAAACAAATTATAAAGGCAAGCAAAAACTAGCATATGCAAGGAAGCGGAAAGGAACAATAGCAATCTCAACATAACGAGAGGTAATTTAGTAACATGAAAATTTCTATAACCATATTTTCCTCTCTCATAATAATTACATGCGAGATCATAAGAAAATTCAACAAAATAGCTACCACAAAGTATATTCTCAACACGATCCCCATGCATGCAAAGTTGACACTCTTCCAAAATAGTGGGATTAACATTAATTAAAGTCATGACCTTTTCGAACCCACTTTTATCAAAAATATCATAAGATTGAACATACTCCAAATATGTGGGATCTAAAGTTGACACTCTTCCAAACACACTTTCAATATTATTGCAAACACTATTATCAATCTCATATTCATCATGGGGCTTAAATAAATTTTCAAGATCATAAGAAGAATCACCCCAATCATGATCATTGCAACAAGTAGTAGACATAGAAAAACTAGCATCCCCAAGCTTAGGGTTTTGCATCTTATTAGCACAATTGACATCAAGAGAATTTATAATAAAATCATTGCAATCATGCTTTTTATTCAAAGATCTATCGTGAGTCACTTCACGGATTTTAGGCAAAACCTTATAAAGATAATCTAGTGCATCCAAATAACTAGGAATTGGTTCATCATAATTGGATCTCTTAAAAAGATTGGCAAGCGGATCGGGATCCATAGATATTGGCTTCTTTGTTTAGGAATAAATAAGCATCTAATCCAACACACGAGCAAACAAAAGGCAAAGGGAAAAGGCAAACGGAAAGAGAGGAGGAGATTGGGAAAGAGAGGCCAAATAAAACGGCAAGGGTGAAGTGGGGGAGAGGAAAACGAGAGGCAAATGGCAAATAATGTAATGCGAGAGATAGGGATTGTGATGGGTACTTGGTATGTTGACTTTTGCGTAAGCCTCCCCGGCAACGGCGCCAGAAATTCTTCTTGCTATGTCTCGAGCTTGCATTGGTTTTCCCCAAAGAGGAGAGGATGATGCACCACAGTAGCGTAAGTATTTCCCTCAGTTTTTGAGAACCAAGGTATCAATCCAGTAGGAGGTCACGCGCAAGTCCCTCGTACCTGCACAACACGATAGCAACTTGCAACCAACGCTTAGGGGTTGTCAATCCCTTCACGGTCACTTACGAGAGTGAGATCTGATAGAGATAATATTTTTGGTATTTTTGATAGATAGATGCATAGTAAAAAGTAAAGGTAAAGTAAAAAACAAAGCAAGTAAATAAAGTGATTTAGATTGATATGATGAGAATAGACCCGGGGGGCATAGGTTTCACTAGTGGCTTCTCTCAAGAGCATAAGTATTCTACAGTGCGTGAACAAATTACTGTTGAGCAATTGACGGAATTGAGCTTAGTTATGAGTATATCTAGGCGATGATCATGTATATAGGCATCACGTCCGAGACAAGTAGATTGAAACGATTCTGCATCTACTACTATTACTCCACTCATCGACCGCTATCCAGCATGCATCTAGAGTATTAAGTAAAAACAGAGTAACGCCTTAAGCAAGATGGCATGATGTAGAGGGATAAATTCATGCAATATGATAAAACCCCCATCTTGTTATCCTCGATGGAAACAATACAATACGTGCCTTGCAACTCTTTCTGTCACTGAGTGAGGACACCGCAAGATTAAACCCAAAGCCATGCACTTCTCCCATTGCAAGAACTACCAATCTAGTTGGCCAAACCAAATGGATAATTCGAAGAGACTTGCAAAGATAACTCAATCATACATAAAAGAATTCAGAGAAGAATCAAATATTTTCCATAGATAATACTGGATCATAAACCCACAATTCATCGGTCTCAACAAACACACCGCAAAAATAAGATTACATCGAATAGATCTCCACAAGAGAGGGGGAGAATATTGTATTGAGATCCAAAAAGAGAGAAGAAGCCATCTAGCTACTAGCTATGGACCCGAAGGTCTGAAGTAAACTACTCACACTTCATCGGAGGGGCCATGGTGATGATGTAGAAGCCCTCTGTGGTGGATGCCCCCTCCGGCGGAGCTCCGGAACAGGCCCCAAGATGGGATCTCGTGGATACAGAAGGTTGCGGCGGTGGAATTAGGTTTTTTCCTCCTCCTTTGATCGTTTGGGGGTACGTAGGTATATATAGGAGGAAGGAGTACGTCGGTGGAGCTTCAAGGGGCCCACGAAGTAGGGGGGCGCGCCCAGGGCGAAGGGGCGCGCCCTCCACCCTCGTGACCGCCTCGTGGCTTTCTTGACAGAGGGTCCAAGTCTCCTGGATCTTATCTGATGAAAAAATCACGTTCCCGAAGGTTTCATTCCGTTTGGACTCTGTTTGATATTCTATTTCTTCGAAATACTGAAAAAGGCAAAAAACAGCAATTCTGGGCTGGGCCTCTGGTTAATAGGTTAGTCCCAAAAATAATATAAAAGTGAAAAATAAAGCCCAATATAGTCCAAAACAGTAGATAAACTAGCATGGAGCAATCAAAAATTATAGATACATTGGAGACGTATCAAGAACTCCTAACAGTACATCAAGAAAATTCATCTATGCAATATCTACCAAACAAGCAAGCTATATCCTAACTCCTAACAGTGCATCAACAAAATTCATCTATGCTGAAGAACATCTGACTGAAATTCATCTATGCTCGGCGACTAGGTGCAGATAGTGAGAGAGGAGAGGGGGGGAAAGGAGAGAGGTGCATACCTGGAGGTGTGCTTGCGGTGGCGGCGATTCCTCCATGCTCGGCAAGCCTCTCCTTGCGTGTGCGCCATTCAGGCGCCCGCCCCCACCACCGCGGGTCACCCACGCCCCTGTTGGTCGCTTCGGCAGCCAGCCCCGCCTCCACCCCACCGGTTGCTTCCGCTGCTGGCCCCGCCCCCGCTGATTTCCTGTCGTGGACAAGGCGAGTGGCGAGGCCGTGGGTGAGGTCACCTGCGGTGAGGTTGTTGTTCCTGCCCCCGCCCCCACCACCGTAGGTCACCCCCGCCCCTACTGGTCGCTTCGACCATCGTCCCCGCCCTCGTCCGACGGCCACGCCCCTGCCCGCAGCCCGCTGCCACCTGGTCGGAAGACCTAGAAATTTTTGGCTAAGTGTTGGCTCTGTCCGATCATGGGAATAGGTCCCACTTGTCAATGACTTAGATTTGGCAAGACACAACCATTGTTTTATAATATACAAAGTCATTCCGCTAGATGGACAGCAATCCCTCTCTAGCCCAGTGGTAGCGAACAAGTTAAACAGCGCGAGGCCGTGGGTGAGGGAGTCCTGGATTAGGGGGTATCCGGACAGCCGGACTATATACATCGTCCGGACTATTGGAGCGTGAAGATACAAGACTCAAGACTCCGGCCCGTGTCCGGATGGGACTCTCCTTTGCATGGAAGACAAGCTTGGCGATCCGGATATTGTATTTCCTTCCTTGTAACCGACTCCATGTAAACCCTAGCCCTCTCCGGTGTCTATATAAACCGGAGAGGTTGGTCCTTAGAAGGCCGATCACAACTACAATCATACCATCATAGGCTAGATCCTAGGGTTTAGCCTCTACGATCTCGTGGTAGATCTACTCTTGTACTACTCATATCTTCAATATTAATCAAGCAGGAAGTAGGGTTTTACCATCGAGAGGGCCCGAACCTGGGTAAACATTGTGTCCCTTGCTTCCTGTTACCATCAGCCTAAGACGCACAGATTGGGACCCCCTACCCGAGATCCACCGATTTTGACACCGACATTGGTGCTTTCATTGAGAGTTCCTCTATGTCGTTGCTGCAAGGCTTGATGGCACCTTCAATTGTCAGCAACACGGTCCAGGGGGAGACTTTTCTCCCCGGATAGATCTTCGTGTTCGGCGGCTTTGCACTGCAGGCCAATTCGCTTGGTCATCTGGAGCAGATCGATAGCTATGCTCCTGGCCACCAGGTCAGGTTCGAAAACTTGAACTACACGGCGGATATTCGTGTAGACTTGATCTTCGACGGATTCGGGACTGTGCCAGGAACACCGGACAGTCGCGATGAGCACGGCCTAGACCTGTTGTCGGACAATGTTTGGAATATCACCCCTGCAATAGCCCCGAACCTAAATCCGGAGCAGGCTGCGTCGCCTAAGGACGGAGGGATGGGCCCCGCCCTACAGGCTGCACACTCATCGGTGATAGAGCCGAACACAAGCCTCACTTCTAAGGAAGCATGTAACTCCGGACCCCCGGACTCGTATCCGGCTGTTGGTTCCGGTCCGCACACCCTCGAGCCAGTCGAGACAGGTTGGGCTCCGGTAAAGGAGTTTACCGCTGCAGATATCTTCCAACACTCGCCCTTTGGCGACATGCTGAACTCACTAAAGTCTCTCTCTTTGGCAGGAGGCTCGGAGCCGAACTATGTCCGGCTTGAGTGGGAAGCAGGCGACGAAGGAATTCGCTGCCCACCCACCACCCACTTCATTGCCATAGTCAATGATTTAACCGACGTGCTTGACTTCGACTCCGAAGACATCGACGGTATGGACGATGATGCAGGAGAAGTACAGGAGCCACCGCTCATAGGGCGGTGGACAGCCACCTCTTCATACGATATATGTATGGTGGACACTCCGAAGGAAACCAATGGCGACGAGGCAACGGAGGATAACCCCTCAGGGAGAAAAGCAAAGCATGGGCGTCGTCGGCGCCGCTCCAAACCCCGCCACAGCAATACCGGCCCCGGAGATGAAAGCAATCCGGATGGTGCCAAAGAGGAATACAACCCTGACTAGCCCACCTTCGAGCAGGCCGAACAGGAAGATGAGCGGGTCAGCCCAGACGAACGGGTGACCAACGGATATCCAGAGGAGGACAATTATATGCCCCCCTTCGAAGACGAGATTAGCCTCGGCGATGACGAGTTCGGCATACCCGAGGATCCCGTGGAGCAGGAGTGCTTCAAGCGCCGGCTTCTTGCCACCACGAGGAGCCTGAAGAAGAAGCAACAGCAACTCCAGGCTGATCAAGACCTTCTCACAGATAGATGGACTGAAGTCCTGGCAGCCGAGGAATACGGACTCGAGCGCCAAACGGCTGACCGGCCACCCCGTGGCCGGGATAAAATGGGATATCAGCTCGAATACCAGCCCGCACCCCCACGCCAATACACTACGGCCCGGGGCAATAGGCAAGACCTGCAAGACATACTGGAAAACAAAGCAGGACAGCCAAGATCGATCTACGGATCGCGGGGGCGCGCACCCGATGATGACCGTCATGCCGGACACATTATTAACAAGTCCGGCCGGGCCGAATACAGCAACCCAGACCAATTCGAACTGTGTAGCCACATAGCCCGGCACAGAGGCGCAATACACCCCCTCTGCTTCACTGACGAAGTGATGGATCATAAATTCCCAGAAGGGTTCAAACCCGTAAACATCAAATCATACGATGGCACAACAGACCCCGCAGTATGGATTGAAGATTTCCTTCTCCACATTCACATGGCCCGCGGAGAAGATCTACACGCCATCAAGTATCTTCCCCTTAAGCTCAAAGGACCAGCCCGGCACTGGCTAAATAGCCTGCCAGCAAATTCCATTGGCAGTTGGGAAAACCTGGAAGACACATTCCTCGACAACTTCCAGGGCACATATGTGCGACAACCGGACGCAGATGATTTGAGCCACATTATTCAACAGCCTGGAGAGTCAGCCAGGAAGTTCTGGATCCGGTTCCTAACTAAAAAGAACCAAATAGTTGACTGTCCGGACGCCGAAGCCCTGGCGGCTTTTAAGCATAATATCCGTGACGAGTGGCTCGCTCGACACCTCGGCCCGGAAAAACCCAAGTCCATGGCAGCCCTCACAACACTAATGGCCCGCTTTTGCGCGGGCGAGGATAGCTAGTTGGCTCGCAGCAGCACCACGGCACATTCCGACACTTTGGATGTCCGCAGCAATAACGGCAAGCCACGACGCAACAGACATAAGCGACGGAACAACAGCGACAACACTGAAGACACGGCAGTAAACGCCGGATTGAGCGGATCCAAGTCCGGTCAGCGGAAGAAGCCGTTCAAAAGAAACAATCAGGGACTGTCCAGTCTGGACCGTATACTAGAGCGCTCATGCCAAATTTATGGCACCCCGGACAAGCCAGCCAACCACACCAACAGAGACTGCTGGGTATTTAAATAGGCCGGCAAAATAAACGCCGAATATAAGGACAAGGGGCTGCACAGCGATGATGACGAGGAGTCCCGGCGTCCGAACACGAGGGGGGGGGACAGAAGAAATTTCCCCCCCAGGTGAAAACGGTCAACATGATCAACGCCACTCACATACCCAAGCAGGAACGGAAGCGAGCACTGCGGGACGTCTACGCGATGGAGCCAGTCGTCCCCAAATTCAACCCATGGTCAGCTTGTCCGATCACCTTTGATCGTAGGGATCATCCTACTAGCATCCATCACGGCGGCTCAGTCGCATTAGTCTTAGACCCAATCATTGACGGATTCCACCTCACGCGAGACCTTATGGACGGCGGCAGTAGCCTGAACCTGCTTTACCAGGACACAGTGCACAAAATGGGCATCGACCCTTCAAGGATCAAGCCCACCAAAACCACCTTTAAAGGTGTAATTCCTGGAGTAGAGGCCCATTGTATAGGCTCCACAACATTGGAAGTGGTCTTCGGATCTCCGGACAACTTCCGAAGCGAAGAGTTAATCTTCGATATCGTCCCTTTCCGTAGTGGTTACCACGCACTGCTCGGACGAACCGCATTCGCTAGATTCAATGCGGTACCACACTATGCATACCTTAAGCTCAAGATGCCAGGCCCGCGCGGGGTCATAACAGCCAACGGAAACATGGACCGCTCTCTCCGTACAGAAGAGCATACTGCAGCCCTCGCGGTAGAAGTATAATGCGGCCTCCTCCGGCAAACCACCAATCCGGCAACGACAACCTCAAGCACCGTCAAGCGAGTCCGGAGCACCCCGCAATAGGATCACCAGGCACGCCAAGAGCGCGACTACCAGTCCAGCCTCTGCTCAAATCCCATTAAAGCAGCATTTGTGCCACGCGTACACAATTACGCACTCAAAATACCATGGGCACCGGCGGAGGCGCAGCAGTGGCTCAGTCAATAGTGCAGTATCACCGCAACATACCTTCATAATCTTTCCTTTGACCTTTCAGGACATTGCATTAGTGCAGCCTCTTCAAAAGAGCCGGATTGTCGGACTTACATAGGAGAGAAAACTAAGGAGGCAACAGGCTTTGCGCACAGAAGGAAATACCCAGGTGGAAACTATTTATGATTGTTATACATGTTTTATCTATCTGTAAGTGGCTTGCCCCTAGATAGGATATGTCAAATAGTCCTATTTATCTCCGCTTAATGCATTCATTGTAAACATACGCTTAAACGTATTATTCATCAATGGGAGATCATATATAGCGTCAGCTTATTATTCTTATTTGAGCATTTTTTCTTACAAACGTTTATTTGATATTGCATCCTTACACCTTGGTACGTTCAGTTTGCCAGGGGCTTCGTATGGTGCCCCATAATACGGCAAGACAAGTCCGAACACTTTCAACAGTGTGGCACCCCAAACTTATAGCACTATATGCATCAGCTCCGAATCATGTCTTGGGTCTACAGTTGGGTTAGCCCGGCTCCCTTGTTTTGGTACCTTACGTTCCGTTATATCGGCTAAGGTAGTGCAGGGAGAACTACTGCGATTGTGTCCCGGTTCTTCCAGACAAGCACCTTAGTAGATAAAGCCGAAAACTATCTGGCATGATGTAGCGAGAGCTGGTCGCTGTTCGAGAGGTCTTAAAATCCTTAAAGATTTTTCCGCTTTAGGCGATAAATCGGTTTCGTCCGATCTAGGCGTATATAGCGCCCCAATTCGGCCTTCCGGATTCTAGGGGCTTCACTGAAATTTAAATTGTAGACTTCTATGGCTAAGTGAAAGTTATAAAGCCGCATAGTCCGATTGCCTTGTTCGCTGCGCCAGACACCTCCTTAAGGGACCAAATATTTGGATAAAGAGTGTCTGGGTTTTCCACGAACACCCCAGTACTAGTTACATGGGGGCGGAAGCCGACAACTAGCCTACTTTCAGAATTTTACAAACAGTCGCACAAAAGTAATATTTTGAATAACAAAAGCGCTACATAGCACAAGTAACTTCGTCCTTAAATTATAAACATGACAGAAGTGAATTCATTCTAAAATTATGTCCTTAGTACATTCATCAGCCACGAGGCGAGCGCCCTTCATAAGGCCATCATAATACTTCTGCGGATAGCAATGCGCCTTTCCCTCCGATGGCCCGTCCTTCACCAGCTTCTCCGCATCCAGCTTGCCCAAATGCACCTTCGCGCGGGAAAAGGCCCGGCGGGCACCCTCAATGCAAACGGACCGCTTGATGACTTCGAGCCGCGGACAGGGATTCACCATCCGCTTGATCAAGTCGAAGTAGCTAGCCGGCACGGGCTCACCAGGCACATCCGGACTATGAAATCTTTCATAGCCGCTTCGACCTCCCTGTGGAGTTCGACCAACTGCTTCAGTTGGTCACTCAGAGGCATTGAATGTTCGGCCCTAGCATACTGGGACCAGAACAGCTTCTCCATTGAGCTCCCCTCCTGGGCACGGTAGAACTCCGCGGCATCTGATACGCTGCGTGGCAGATCTGCGAATGCCCCTGGAGAGCTCCGAACTCGGGTAAGTAAAAGAAACGCCTCCTCCACATGTTTGCTTTGCATAAAGAATTTCTTACCCGCCACTATCTTTTTGGCCTGCTGGATTTCCTGCTGTGCCTTCTCGGCTTCGGCCTTGGCATCTTTTATACTTGCAAGGGCCTTCGCAAGCTCGGCCTCTTTCGCCTTAAGCTCATGCTCCACGGACTCGAACTTTTTCCCGAGCTCCTGGAGCTCTTTTTGTACCTCGCCCACTCGGGCATGTTGCTTCTCGCGCTTTGTGCGTTCCAAGGACGCCTTGTCGTCGGCCTCGGACAGCGCTTTTTTCAGAGAGGCCACTTCGGTGGTGGCCCCTATTACAAAATCACGATGTTTCATTGTTAGAATAACCAATTTTATATACCCTTCATTATGTGAGAGCGGGGAATCACTCACCTTTGCTCTCTTCGAGTTGCCTCTTCGTGAGGTCGACCTCTCCCTGAGCCTGCTCCAGATCTCGTTTTAGTCCGGCTATCTCAGCTGTGCGGATAGCAGCAGCAAGCAGCACAGCCTGCTTATTCACATTCACACTTATTATTAGACTCCTGCGGATTATAATTGACCCTCCGTTTGTTTTTTCCTTCCGAACACCAAACAGAGTATCAAGGGCTACTACCTATCGGGCGGTAATTTCACACATTTTTATTACTTACCTCAAAGCCTGTCAGGAGGCTGGTGCAAGCTTCGATTAGTCCGCTCTTGGCGGACGAAACCTTCTGAATCACCGCACTCATAAGAGTATGGTGCTCTTCATCCATGGAAGCACCGCGAAGCGCTTCCAGCAGACAATCCGGCCCCTCGGGTGCAACGGAAGTCCTCGACACAGACGGCTCTCCCTCCCTAACGAGGGGCTGCCCGCCTAAATCCGGAACCATTGAAGGCTCTGGAACAGTGTTCGGTTGAGAGCCCGGCCTACTGCAGCTCTCACTGACACGATCTGCGGGGATCTTGAACCCCGCATGTCTGACATCTGGAATTTCGCCTTGGGGTGTCTCTAGAATCACCCCCCCCCCCCGCTCTGGGAGCCTTTGGGACAACACCTCCATGTCGTCCGCGGGTTGAGGAGTGGTAGCCGTCGGGAGCGAGTTCATCTCCGAATCGCTCAGGGATCCATCCGAAGAAGATACCTCGGGATGAACCCTGGCCGGACTACATATATGTTCGGTGTTATAAAAAGACTGTGAAGTAAAGTCATTACAGAGTGCGGATACTTATGATCGCGCTAGGGGCTTCCCCCTGGGCAGCCACCCCTCCTCGCTATGGGCGGCCGTGGCGGAGTAGTCTAGAAGGGACACCTTCCCCTTCTTGGACGACCCAGCCTCCCCTTCCGGAGCGGCTTTCCTCTTTTTCTCCTCCCCAGTGCGGGGAGGTAGAGTTTCTTCTTGTTTCCCCCGCCTCTGCGGGAGGAATCTGTCTCGTCGTCATCAGACGACGTGGGTATGACGGCCTTGCACCGAGGGCCTTTCCCGGCCCCCTGATCCGTCTTCTCGGGCCCCTCACCCTCTCCGGGTGGGGTGGTCCCTTCTTCTTCTTCCTCCCCTTCGGGGGAGGAGTTTGCCTCGTCGCCTTCGGACGAGGCTTCTGGCGCAACCTTATGTCGGAGACCCTTTCAGATCCCCGGGGCCTTCTTATCGGCCTTCTTCTCCGGCACCTTGTAGGGCGCCGGGACCAGCATCTCCGTCAGGAGAGCATCATCTGGACTTTCTGGCAGCGGAGCCGGACAGTCAATCTGCTCCGCTGTCTCCACATAATCCTGAACAAATATGCACAATTACTTAAGGCTCCCCCATGAATATATTGGGAAGAACCGAATCCGGTGGTATCCTGAAAACTCACCTGACTAGGAGGCCGCGCGGCATGGAGCCCACGGTCCTCGGATGTAGGAGGAAGTACTTCGGAGGCCTTGAACAGCGCCTTCCACGCGTCTTTATGCTTCATGCCGTAGAGCCTCTGAAGCGTCTGGTGTTCGGTCGGGATGAACTCCCACAGATTGAATGCCCGCCTTTGGCACGACAGAATCCGGCAAACGAGCATGACCTGGATCACGTTGACAAGCTTGATGTTCTTGTCCTTCATGCTCTTGATGCAGTTTTGGAGTCCGGTCAGCTCTGTAGATTCACCCCAGGACAGACTCTTCTTTTCCCAGGAGGTGAGCCGCATGGGGGTTCCAGATCGGAACTCGGGGGCCGCCGCCCAGTTGGCACCGTGCGGGTCGGTGATGTAGAACCACCCCGACTGCCACCCCTTCACGGTTTCCGCAAAGGAACCGTCAAGCCAGGTGACGTTAGGCATCTTGCCCACCATGGCACCTCCACACTCCGCTTGCTGGCTGCTCACGATCTTCGGCTTCACACAGAAGATTTGCAGCCACAAGCCGAAGTGAGGCTTGATGCGGAGGAAGGCCTCGCATACGACAATGAACGCCGAGATGTTGAGGACGAAATTCGGGGCTAGATCATGGAAATCTAGCCCATAGTAGAACATGAGCCCGCAGACAAAGGGGTGAAGTGGAAACCCCAGTCCATGGATGAAGTGGGCGAGAAACACGACCCTCTCATGGGGTCCCGGAGTTGGAGTGACCTGCCCGTCTTCTGGTAGCCAGTGCGCTATGTCTGCGGCCAAGTATCCGGCCGCCTGAAGATTCGCGATATCCTTCTCCTTCACGGTGGAAGCCACCCACTTGCCTCCTGCTCCGGACATGTTTAGCTATGCGGAGAAGACTTGGGATAGGGTGCTGGAGCTCGAGGGGGCAAGAGTGGGCAAAGGAGGAAGAAGGCATGCGTAAAAATGGGGAACTCTTATCCCTTTATAAAGGCGACGGAAGCGGTGTGCCTCCCCACTTGCCCGTTGGGAATCGCTTACCTCCCAAGTGCCACGATTGATGGCATGGTGGGATTACCCATACCCGTATTGATGAGAATCCCATGATAAGGGGACACGATCTCTGCTTTTACAAGACGTGTCAAGGAAACCGCCTCGCAATATGTGTTGTGGCTGGTTGAAGGAAAATGGTTCGAATAATGACCCGACCGTAATGACATGTTACGTCTAAAAAGTTGTCAGCAGAGTACATTTGTGAAATATCATTCTCTCTACGGTGATATATGAAGATCATTTTGCAGATCTGGACACGGTCTACGTGTTCGATAATTACCTTGGAGTATTTGGAGAAGGAACCCGCCTTGCAATGCCGAAGACAAGACTGCACGCCAGACTCATCGTCATTGAAGCCTGGTTCAGGGGCTACTGAGGGAGTCCTGGATTAGGGGGTATCCGGACAGCCGGACTATATACATCGTCCGGACTATTTGAGATACAAGACTCAAGACTCCGGCCCGTGTCCGGATGGGACTCTCCTTTGCGTGGAAGACAAGCTTGGCGATCTGGATATTGTATTTTCTTCCTTGTAACCGACTCCGTGTAAACCCTACCCCTCTCCGATGTCTATATAAACCGGAGAGGTTGGTCCTTAGAAGGCTGATCACAATTACAATCATACCATCATAGGCTAGCTCCTAGGGTTTAGCCTCTACGATCTCGTGGTAGATCTACTCTTGTACTACTCATATCTTCAATATTAATCAAGCAGGAAGTAGGGTTCTACCTCCATTGAGAGGGCCCGAACCTGGGTAAACATTGTGTCCCTCGCTTCATGTTACCATCAGCCTAAGACGCACAGATCGGGACCCCCTACCCGAGATCCGCCGGTTTTGACACCGACAGTGGGTTCAAGTCCCCCCTCGTGCATCTTTTTTACTAACAAATTTAGGGCTCGGTCCCGCCTGTCCAGTGGGACCCTCCTCTAAACGATATCTCATTGAGTATACACATGTAAGCGAAAATGACAACTAAGCACTCCACATAGGCGAGACTGCTGAGGTGGCTGCCTAATCATACAACTGCATTAAAGCTCAAGTGTAACGACCATTCATATTGGTCGTAATTTCCTAGAAATGAGGCACGGACCAGGGATGTCTGATTTACGACCATTTTCTCTAATGAAATTACAACCTTTCTGACTAGCATGGTCGTTATGGGTTAGGGTTTGGAGCCCCCCGAATAGCTTTTGACCAATTGGTCTAAAATGGTCATAAATTTATGACCAATTCTTCCAGGGTCACTGACAGAAGGTCACTAGTTGACATATTTCTTGTAGTGATGGAGTCTTCCACCGATTAAAACTTCTAGTCGACCACCATATCAGTAGTAGTATTCCCCCATGTATATAGTATAGTCCGAGCACTTTTGTAACGATAATTAGACCGATTGTAAGCCCTTGTGTGAATTTATTGAAGTGATATGATTGTGTTTGTCTCATGTGTATATGGGTAGTGTTTTCCCTCTAGACCTCATTCTATTCTGTTTTCTCACCTTTTCTAAACCAATCAGATGCCTCCGAGGCGTGGCAATGGATTTGCTTTCCCACCGGAGCTCACCCAGTTGATCCAGCAGCAGAATACCTTGATGCAGCTACTAGTTCAGAATCAGAACCAAGGCAACAACAACAACAACAATAATAACCCACCACCACCACCACCTGTTGACCATTTAGCCCGTTTTCTAAGGCTGAATCCGCCGGTGTTCTCTAGTAGCATCGAGCCGATTGTTGTAGATGATTGGCTCCACAAGATTGGAAGGGAGCTGACCACTGCAGGATGCACAGATGCAGAGAGAGTGTGTTTTGCTGCACATCAGCTTGATGGACCTGCATCATCATGGTGGGAGAATTTCACAGCCACTTACCCCATTGACACTGTTACATGGGACCAGTTTCAGCAGGCTTTCCGCACTACCCATGTTTCAGCAGGAGCTATGAACATGAAGAAGTGCGAGTTTCACAACTTGCGCCAAGGAGGACGCTCAGTGGGTCAGTATGTGGATGAGTTTAGTAAGTTAGCACGTTATGCCCCTGATGACGTCGCTACAAATGTTGCTAAGCAGGAGAAGTTTCTGGAAGGACTGAATGATGAGCTGAGCATGCAGTTGATGGTGGAAACATTCAACGACCACCAGGAGTTGGTAGATAGAGCTCTTATGATTGAAGGAAAGCATCAGGAGATATATAGCCGCAAGAGGAAGTATGGACAAGGGAAGTACAATTCAGGAGCTCAGCAAAGGCCTCGTTTTACCCCGAATTCGGGAGGACACATTCACCATAACCACGGAGGCCATAATTCCAATGGAGGGAGTTCGCATAACCATAGTGGCCCCAAGAATGGGAATGGGAATGGAGGAAGCAACGGCCAGAACCGTTCCAACCCAGCAACGCCTGCCACAAAGGATCTAAGTCACATTACTTGTTTTAAGTGCGGGAAGAATGGACACTACGCCATCGAGTGTTCTCAAGCAAAGAATGGAAATGGCAATGGAAGCTCTGGGAACAAGCCCAACCCTTTCAACAGGGGACAAGTGAACCACGTTAGCATGGAGGAGGTTGAAGAGCAACCAGATGAAATTATAAGTAAGTTTTTGGTTAAGTCATTTACTGCAATCGTTCTTTTTTATACTGGTGCACCACATTCATACATATCAATGGGATTTGTGGATAAGTATAAGTTTCCCACCAAAGTTCTTAGGACACCTATGTTAGTAAGCTCACCAGGAGTGGAGCATATGGCAAGCCAATGATGTTTTCAGATGCCATTGACCATAGGTAGGCATGTTTTCCCCTCGGATCTGATAATTCTGGAGTCGCAAGGATTGGATGTGATTTTGGGTATGGATTGGCTATCGATGTATGGAGGAAACATCGGTTGAGCCAGTAAGTCAATTATGCTCACCACCCCAGAAGGAAGCAGGATTAAGTATGTATCCTGACATATGCTGAAGAGGACTCAAGTGAATTCCTTATCAGGAGTTGTACAAGAGGAAGTGCCAGTGGTGAAGGATTTTCCTGATGTATTTCCAGAGGAGTTGCCAGGCATGCCACCGAATAGAGACATTGAGTTTTTGATTGAGCTTTTGCCAGGCACCGGGCTAATATCAAAAAGACCGTATTGGATGCCCGCACAGGATTTGGAGGAAATTAAGAAGAAGATTAAGGAGTTACTGGATAAAGGGTATATTTGACCAAGTTCGTCACCTTGGGGAGCCCCATTACTTATAGTGGAGAAGAAGGATGGATCATTGAGGATGGTTGTTGATTATCGTGCGTTGAATGAAGTGACGATCAAGAACAAGTACCCAATGCCGATGATCAATGATTTGTTTGACCAATTGCGAGGAGCTAAAGTATTTTCCAAGATCGATCTGCAATCAGGATAGCATCAGCTGAAGATTCGAGAGCAGGATATACCTAAGACAGCTTTTACCACAAGGTACGGGCTATATGAGTATACCGTTATGTCATTTGGTCTGACTAACGCGCCTGCCTATTTCATGAACATGATGAACAAAGAGTTTATGGAGTTTTTGGATAAGTTCATCATAGTGTTCATTGATGATATATTGGTCTACTCGAAGAACGAAGAGGAGCATAAGGAGCATTTGTGTTTGGTTCTTGAGAAGCTCAGGGAACATCAGTTATATGCCAAGTTAAGCAAATGTGAGTTTTGGTTGAAGGAACACTACTAGGGAAAACCTTCTACACAAAATCTTACCAGCAATGATCTTCAAAATACAACGCTACTGCTATTTAGCAGCAGCGCGCTCCAAGAAAATGCGCTGCTGAAAGAAAAGTAGCAGTAGCGCGTTCCCACAAAACCGCGCTACTGCTCTAATTGCCATGACATGGTTGTCCAGCTAGTTATAGCAGTAGCGCCCTATAATGGACCGCGCTACTGCTACAGATGTTAGTAGCAGCGCACTTCTTTGAAACTCGCTACTGCTAAGTTCAGCCCACAAGTTCAGCCCCACCTCGCTCCGCGAATAGGGTGTTTACCACCTTAAATATGTTACTCCTCAAACTATCACAACCACTTGGTCTTCACTGAACTCTATGTGTAGAATTTGTGGCCACAATATGAGTCTTCTCCGGTTCCTACCGGAGAGGACCCATATTGACAATTCAGATTGTACACAAAAAGATCATTGATGGCCAATGTATTTTTGCATTGACAGACAACTTAGCGGTAGCGCTTTTCGTAGCAAAGTGCTGCTGCTAATCCAACTTAGCAGTAGCATTCATCCCAGCGCATTGCTACTGCTATTCACATTAGCTGTAGCGCGTTTTGCTGCCCGCTCTACTACTAACCCTACCTTATCCCCACGTGCACGGCCGACCCCTCTCTCTCACTCACTCTCCCCCTCGCTCTCGCCCGCGCCGATCACCGTCGTCCATCGCCGCCGCCGCCGTCGTCCGTCCGCCACCGAGGTACTCCCTCCTTCCGTCCCTCCTCCTCCCACCGCTCCATCCTCCCTCCCTCCTCCCACCGCGCCCTCTTCCCTTCGCCTACAGTCGCCCCCT
>NC_041389.1:362745648-362751115 GCF_002162155.2 Triticum dicoccoides | reverse complement strand
CTCCTCTCTCCTCCCTCCCTCCCTTGTCTCTATTCTTGCAAATCGTAGGTGTTTTGAATAAAATAGAAGTAAGAAAATTTAGGGTAGAACTAGGGTAGTAGAATTTTTAGCAAGTATTTAATAGAAAATAGTTTATTTAGTAAGTGATTAATATAACTAGTTTATTTATATTAGGTACTTAATAGAACTAGTTTATTTGGTAAGTGCTTAATAGAACTAGTTTATTTATAGTAAGTGCTTAATAGAACTAGTTTATTTAGTAAGTAGTTAATAAAACTAGTTTATTTAGTAAGTAGTTAATAAAACTACTTTATTTAGTGTTAGGATTATATATAATATAGTTTCAAATGTTTTTTTATATTTTGAACCATTGAAATGCAATGACCATCGATAAGTGGCCTATGTTTTGTCGGGGTGTTGATTAATTTCCGTTCCGGCAAATTTCCGGCGCTCGATATGTCTTTTTTAGCAAAGGTCATGCCAGATTTTTTGGGTTTTGCCTCGAGTTATAATCTTTGAATTTTGAACACAGGAGATGCCTGATGACGATGGGATCCCGGAGTGCGGGTACTACTACGATGAACGTGGTGTGTGCGACAGGTTTTCTCACCTGCAAAATGATAGGTTTTTCACCATGAAGCTGGAAGAGACCTTCGATGTTTGTACGGTATGCAATGACAAGCATTTCATCGTAATAAATATCATCACTTGTGCTTCTTTTGTTCAACATGTAATTTATGGATTTTTTTTCAATTCGACTAGTACATCCCGTGCCATGCTAGACCATATATATTGGAGAAGCTTGGTTTTGGTTTAGATGACTTTGAGAATGTGGAGACGAGGAGGGCTCACTTAAGAACTAAACATGGTTATGAGTTTCTGGTTAAGTTCTACAATGCGGCCGATCGCTCCCATTTCGGTTGCTCTAATTGGGAAGCTCTCTACAAGGCATATGGATTTGAGGAGGGAATGCAAATAAAATTAGATATTCGTCCCGAAGATTATTATTATGATGATGATATCGACATCTGGGTGGACGTGGATATGCCTCCAGTTTTACCTAGATGTGAGTTTGTCAAACTAATTTGTTAAGTTCAGTAATTTATGTTGTTAATTTAAAAATATTTGGTGTTCGTCCGTACTAAACTTATTTATTTATAATTGTCAGCTTATTCTTATCTTCAAGAAATACTCGAAAGGTACTAGATAGCACATACTACAGCTATGACTCCAAGCTTAATTGTGAGGAGAAAGGTTATCTTGTCTCATTCATAGAAGATGTTGAGGCCTTCAAAACTAGTCACTCTAGTAGCCCAAATTATACTAGATACGTGCCACTGGTCCATAAATTGCTTGATGGTAACTTCATTGCCAAAAACTTGGTAAGATTTTGTTAATGATGGTAACTTCATTGCATACATTATTCTTAAGTAAACTACATTGCTAACTATATATGTTACTATTTCGGTTTTGAACAGAGGCTCCTGAAGCAGGTTGTGCCTGACATGCTATGTACCGAAGGTGATATGCATATGGTTAGCTTATGACCAACTCCTTTAGAGGCTTACCATACTGCATACTCGATTTCTTCAAATGATGGAAGGCTCAAAATCAAAGAATGGAGCAAAGTGATGAATGCGCACATGCAAATAATTGGAGACAAAATGAATGTGCGCAAGCCACAAGTTGGAGATAGGTTTATGTCCATTCTCCATTATGGTGAAGGACCAGTTTATCTGTTTTATGGTATTTTAGCTAGGAGAGAGGAGTAGGTCCTAAGTATTAAGAACAATTATTTAGTGTTGATTATATATATGACTACAATGTCTTAGACTTGATGGTGATGTTGAGTAGGAGTAGTGATTATGAGTACTATGATGATGATGAGGAGGAGGAGTTATTATTATAACTAGTGACGAAGTGGTTATATGATGTCTCATCATAGACGAAAATGATGATTATGAGGAGTTATATGGCAATGATATATTATGATGATAAGTGATAAGTTATTATGTCATTGGGTGAAAGAACCGCATGTAAGTTTCAAATGGAAGGATCCAAAGTCACCATTGGTTACTTTGGATCCATGCACTTGAAACTAATCCAAAGTTCTTTCACCTAGTGATTTAATAACTCATTATGATGTTAAAACAATCTCTACATTGCTACTGTATGAAAAATTGTATACAGATGTATGAATACGACCTAAAATAAAAAAGAAATGGAACTAGGAATAATAGTAGTAGCGATTGTTCTCGAAAGCGCTACTAGTAATTAGCAGTAGCGCTTGTTTAGGAAAGTGCTACTACTAAGTAGATATAGCAGTAGCGCGTGCTAGCAGGCGCTACTGCTAAGCTTTAGCTGTAGCGCCTTATCAGTAGTGCGGTTTCCCGCGCTACTGATAGGCCAAAAACCAGCCCTACTGCTAGGCTTTTCCCTAATAGTGGAAGTTGGATTTCTCAGACATGTTATATCCAGAGAAGGAATAGCAGTAGACCCCACCAAGGTTGTTTCTGTGACTAAATGGGTAGCACCCACGTCATTTGGAGAGATCCGGAGTTTTCTCGGACTCGCAGGATATTAACGGAGGTTCATTGAGAATTTCTCCAGGATTGCAAAGCCCATGACAGAGTTGTTGAAGAAGGACACCAAGTTTAAATGGACTGAGGAGTGTGAAGCCAGTTTTCAGGAGTTAAAGAAACGTTTGGTTACAGCCCCAGTGTTGATTCTTCCAGATCAACGAAAGGATTATCAAGTGTATTGCGACGCTTCACGTCGAGGACTTGGAGCAGTGCTTATGCAGGAAGGAAGAGTTGTGTCATATGCCTCGCGGCAACTTAAACCTCATGAGCTGAATTATGCTACACATGATTTGGAGTTAGCAGCCGTAGTGCATGCGTTGAAGACATGGAGACATTTTCTCATCGGAAACCACTGTGAGGTATACACGGATCACAAGAGTTTGAAATATATCTTCACGCAGAAGGAGTTGAATTTCAGGCAAAGGAGATGGTTGGAGCTCATTAAGGATTATGATATGAAGTTGCACTATCATCCTGGAAAGGCTAATGTAGTAGCCGATGCATTGAGTCGCAAGAATTATGTTAATACGCTCATGACCGGAGGATTACCCAAGGAGTTAGCTGAAGATCTTCGCGAGCTATGTTTGGAAATAGTTCCGAGAGGTTATGTAGCAGCATTGGAAATTCAGTCCACTTTGATGGATAAGATCAGATAAGCTCAGAAGACTGACAAGGAGATTGCCGAGATAAAGGAAAGGATGAGCAAAGGAAAGGCCAAAGGATTTCATGAGGATGAGCACAACACTTTATGGTTTGAGGATCGCGTATATGTGCCTAATGACCCCGAGATCAGGAAGTTGATTCTGCAGGAGGCCCATGATTCACCGTATTCGATTCACCCAGGAAACACCAAGATGTATCTAGATTTGAAGGAAAGTTTCTGGTGGACCGGAATGAAGAAGGATATTGTTGAATATGTAGCAGTATGTGATGTATGTCAGAGAGTTAAAGCAGAGCATCAGAAGCCAGCAGGATTGCTACAGCCATTGCTGATACCCGAATGGAAGTGGGACAAGCTTGGTATGGACTTTATCACGGGATTGCCCAGGACTCGTTCAGGTTATGACTCGATATGGGTTGTAGTCGATCGATTGATGAAAGTAGCTCGTTTCATCCAAGTGAAGACCACCTATACGAGTGCTAAGTTGGCAAAGATATATATGACCAGGATCGTATGTCTGCATGGAGTTCCGAGGACCATTGTATCAGATAGAGGAACCCAGTTTACCTCAAAGTTCTGGAATCAGTTGCACAAAACTTTGTGTACTAGGTTAGAGTTCAGTACAGCCTTTCATCCACAGACAGATGGATAGACCGAGAGAGTCAATCAGATTCTGTAGGACATGTTGAGAGCTTGTGCGCTAGATTATGGATCCAGTTGGGACGACAATTTGCCATATGCAGAGTTCTCTTATAACAACAGTTATCAAGCCAGTTTGAAGATGGCCCCTTTCGAAGCTTTGAATGGAAGGAGGTGCAGTACACCGTTGTTATGGGATGAAGTTGGAGACCGTCAGTTGTTTGGATCGGATTTTATTAAGGAATCCGAAGAGAAGGTTAAGCTGATTCGCAACCAACTCATGGTAGCCCAGTCCAGGCAGAAGAGTTATGCAGATTCTAAACGCAAGGAGACAGTTTACGAAGTCGGTGACAGAGTATATCTTTGTGTGTCCCCACTTCGAAGAGTTAAGCCTTTTGGAGTTAAGGGAAAGTTAGCACCACGTTTTGTGGGACCATACAAAGTTTTGGAATGTATGGGAGAAGTTGCTTACAAGCTGGAATTGCCAGAAGGATTGTCAGGAGTTCACGATGTGTTTCATGTTTTCCAATTGAAGAAGTGCCACGCAGAGATGTCGATATTCCTCTGAGAGATACAATGTCACTCGAAGCGATTCAGTCGGACAGTGATTTGACCTACGAGGAGAAACCAGTGAAGATTCTCGAGTTTGCCAGCTGAGTCACACGCGGCAAGGTTATCAAGTTTTGCAAAGTTCAATGGAGCCACCATACCGAGGAGGAAGCCACCTGGGAACGAGAGGAAGACCTATGGAAGGACCACCTGCACCTATTTTCTATCCAACCCGAATCTCGAGGGCGAGATTCATCTTAAGGGGGGTAGGTTTGTAACATTCCAAATTTCCAATTTGGAATGTTATACATAGATCATCATTGCATATCATATTTTATTGTATTTTGGTTGATCCTGGAAATTCTAAGCAACTCAAGGACCCACGGAGAGAGTTGGGGATTTCGTTATTTTCATATTTGAATTTTCTCAAATATTGAAAAGAGGATCATTTTGGTTTTAATCTTTTTGTCTCCGAATATTTCCAATGTCAAAATAAAAGAGAGGGGATAAAATGACTTCTCCAAAATAAAAGAAATATTGGAGGAAATATGTTATAATCAAATAAGTATTTTTATTGGGATTTTATTGCTATTTTATTTGAATTAGAAAAATTGCATGTTTTTCAAAATTGTATTTTTAGGCCAGAAAAATATTCACCTTGTTCTAAATATTTCATTTAGACGGTAAAAATTTGTTTTGGCATTTTTAGGATTTTTTAATATTTTTTAGGATTTTTTCTGTTTGGCCGAATTATTTTAGAAAAAGTTCTTCGCACCAACTGGGCCGAAGCACAGCCGGCCCAGTTCGCGTCGTCCCCGACCCCGAGCCGGCCTCCCGCTCGCGCACGCCGTCGCCCGTCGCCGCCTCGGACTGCCGCCGCCGCCAACCCCTCCCCCAAGCCACCCTGCCCCATCTTCTCCCTTAAATAGCGCCGCCGCCGCCCCCACATCGCCACCCCGCCCCGCCCCGCAAGCCGCAACAGCAGTGCACCACCGCCGCCGGAGCCGCCGCCGCCTGCCACGCCACCGCCACACCA
>NC_041389.1:362685116-362745262 GCF_002162155.2 Triticum dicoccoides | reverse complement strand
GCCGCCTCCCGCTGACACCCACGCCGCCCGCCGGAGCCCGCGCCCCGCCTCGCCGGAGGTAGCCACCGCCGCCGCCAGCCGTTCGTCGTTTTTTTTTCTCGGTTAACCGTTTGGTTTTTTAGAAACCTAGATCTGTTTTTTTAGAATAGATCGGTTCGGTTTTTCGGTCTAGTTATTTAGCGGACGTTCGTCCGTACATTCGTTATAATGAACGTTGTTCGTCGGTTAGTCGCAAACAGTGAACGTTCGTTCGTTAGCCAGTTTGTCTCGTTTTATTTTCCAGGGTTTATCCGCGATTATTTTTGATCACGATTTCTGCCGTGATCTTCGATCTAGTTTATCTTTTCGCTCGTTTATCCGAATTAGAACAAGCGCCTAGGTCTTCGTCTCGAAGCCCTCTTTCTGTTTAACCAACTTGAACAAGATTTTGGTACTATAAAATTTGGCTTTAGTCCAGATTAGTAAACGATTCTTGTTTCTTTCGTAGATTGAGTTTCGTTGCTCCGTTTGATTTGATTCTTTTTGCAAACCGGAATTATTCAGTTGAACTTTCTGGTTAGATCTTCTTATTTGAGTTTTACCCATGCTTCTAGTTGAGTGCTTATGTATGTTATTGTTTGTTTGCGATAGAATACCCGGAGTGCGAAGCGTGCTACTATGAGTCTCTAGGTTTTGCGGATCATCAGCAAAGCAAGTAACACTTTGATCATACCTCTTTATTACCCTATTTTTTGCATTAGTCTCAATCCTCAAACATTGCATGGTTAGGATCTGAATAACATGTGGGTTTGGAAAGTAGATGATGAGGTAGAACCTATTGCCCTTTTATTATCAAACCTTTGGGAGTTACTTCTACGATTGCTCAAGATTGCTATGCTATGCTCGTAGACATGGATTTGTTGAGTGTATCCATGATAGATGTGAGAATTGTTAATTAATGGTTAACTTAAGGTGGCTACTTAAATACACATCTGGGTGGATTGGTTGAGGCATCCTAGAGTACCCAGTGGTTGTCAGGGCACCTGGAGAATCCAGTGTTGTCTTAGGATATCCCGGAGTACCCGTGTGACTACCCTACGGTCCGCCACCCAGGCTCAAAGGGATCATAAGATTATTCATGTTAGAAACTTCCATGTGCAGCCACAAGCTATTATGGGCTCTAGCATAGTTGAGTAGGTTGCATGACCTCTTTCAGTGGTGGGCTAGCAGATGTAGGGGAAAGTAGGTGTAACTGTCCATCCAGAGTAAAGAGTCAATGTTTCTGAAAGACTGTGTCTCGGTCATCCGTTTCTCAGACACCATGTAGTGCGAGAAATCTAATGGAGGAGATCGAGTCTTGTGGGGAAAAGTGTGCAAACCTCTGCAGAGTGTACAAACTAATTATGGTTAGCCGTGTCCCCGGTTATGGACATCTTGAGTATCTGGTTCTTGGATTATCATGTTGATCTCATCACTTTAAATTAATTTATTGGGTATAATTGATATTGCTTAATTGAGATTGAGTTGGAGAAACATTCTCAATGTTTAACAACCACCATGATGGTTAAATAAAATATATTTCTTTGTTATAGGGAAAAATGGCTTATTGCAAAAAAAATAACCATAGAGCTTTTCACCAGTCATATATGCATGTAGTGATAGCATTTATTATGTTCATTACTCTCTTGTGTTATATTGCCAGCATATTCCATGTGCTGACCTGTTTCGGGCTACAACATATCATGTTGCAGACTTTTCAGACGACGAGTAAGGTGTCATAGGTCGTTGTCGTTCACTCAGCTATGCCGTTGGAGTTAATGGACTCACTTTATCTTCCAAGCCTCCCGTTGTTATCTTATTTAGATGGCCTTAAGCCATATTATTGTAATAAGTTCTCTTTTGAGACATTCGATGTAATAAGTGTGTGATTGAGACTCTGTTATAAATCCTCAAGTACTGTGCGTGTCAGCATTGCCGATCCAGGAATGACACTGATGCACAGAGACTAGACTGTTTGAGGTCTGGTCGCTACACGGGCACTTAAGGTTCCCTCATCATGTCATCCGAAACCATGGGTTTGTGGATTTATTCCCCGGTCTTCGTGGGTCGTCGACCAAATGTGCTTCTGTTTCTCATAGTCTCGACTCTTTTGACATTCAATTGCTAAAAGCAAGTATATCAGTCAACTTTCGAAAGTTTACCCTAAAAGAACTTTTCAAAAGTTGATACGGCGAAACTCAGCCGTTAATAACAATTAACATGAAAAGTTGCTGTTTTTTAATACGTCAAAGATGGTATCTGAAGATTTGGGTTGAAAAGGCAGGCTTCTTCTACTTGCCGAACGTATATTGCATTTCAGATCGTTCTTCCAAATTATCCCCTCTGTAAAGAAATATAAGATCGTTTAGATCACTAATGTAGAGAGAGTACCTTTTACACGATTGATGACTCAGATAACATAACAGACGAGACAGGCAAAGCAGAAACCGAACCAGGTGCAAGTTATGAGTTTCTGCCTCATCCGGTGCTGGTGTACCTACTTATTTTGCTTCAGTGATGGAAGCATGCGCCAAAATTTTGCATATAACTGGAGTACCTGCTAATTTTGCAGTACATCTCCCGTCCAATTAATGTGATTTTCTGATGCAGATTTACAAGTCACAGCGTACAATTCCAGACTGTTGAGTGAACATGCATCTTCTCAACGAGAACGAAGAAATAATGTTAAAAAACGCCTTGAGGCTTCAGAGATGCTTTGGTAAGTTACCAACAGATTTATTTTTTTTGAAATTTTCGGCTTCACAGATGTTCACATGCTGTTCTTTAATCATCCAGAAAACTTGTCAATTGACAGCAACCCTGTGCCTGCTTCTGTGAGACCATTTGTACACACATGCACATTTCTTGAAACCTCTCCAGTTTTTATGCAAAAGGAACATCATGTTGTGTTTTTGGTAGCATTAGTAGTACATAAGAATGGTACCATTTCAAGAAACGAAGGTCACAGTCAATGCAAATGTAGACAAAAACCTTACATAACTAGTCCAGCAAAAAGCAAGCCGAAGCAGCAAAAGGATTCAGTGAGATGTTCTTTGGCAAAATGAGAGCTGTTACTGTGTGAAGGGTGCAACGGGATTTACAAGTCTCTGGCAATCTTCTTTGATAGATAAATGAGCTGTGAATCCGTAGATTTCTGTCTCAAAATTCCAACACAGAAGTTATATAACTTAAGCGCAATATATTCGCCACATGATTCAGATGTAAAAACTGACTATCGCAATTCTGCATGTTTGACGTAGTAACACAAAACGTTAGATACATGGATGCTGAAACAAGGTAAGAGAGAACAGACCATGAGAGGCATTCTCTTGCTGTTTTAAGGAGTCAAGCATACTAACAAAGATTCACTTGACTGATATTTGGTTATTATTACCAGTCAACAGCAAGTCCAAATGACACCCATGCTCCCACAAAAATCTTCCATGAACAACCATACCCCTCCAAGCAAGCTTAAATTGTACTCCCTCCGTCCAAAAATACTTGTCATCAAAATAGATAAAAAGAGATGTATCTAGAACTAAAATACGTCTAGATCCATCCCTTTTTATCCATTTTGATGACAAGTATTTCCGGACGGAGGGAGTACTATGCTTCTATGTGGTTCAAACCTCAGCCAACAGTTTATAAGATATGATTATATAACTGAAACTCGTATCACAGAATGGAATGAAACACTCAAGCATCTATGACCGTAGCAAGTTCTGAAAGTTCCGATACTTCAGAAGAATGTGAACCGGCTTTCATCTCCTTCTTGCTTGTTTTCTTATTGCCTTTCAGCTTATTCGTCATGCTATCTGCCCGTGAGACGACTTTTGAAACTGAGAATCCTGTTTCCTCAAAAATCGATGCCCTCTCATGGACAAGGGAGCTCCTGGGGACAACATCAACACCATCATATGTCCATAACCCTAATACTGCCTCTCCTTTCAGCCCAATTCCGTACCAGCCAAGACCTGAAATGGCTATATCCATAGTATTTGCATCCCAACTATTTCCAGAAACTTTGAATTGTTTCCTCACCCATTTCCCAAGCTCTTTCACTCGTTTCTGGCCTATAGGGGGCTGCACATATCACACCAAGCAGCAAGTTATTTTATGATGTACATGAATTAGGATAAAAACAACATCTTTTTAAGGATGAGATAGAAGATACCTGCAGTTGTAAGCCAAAGTGATCTTTCATCATAGACTCTGCATTTTCGGTCTTCCCCATGTGAAGTGGCACAAGTGGTGATGCCCAAACTGTAACATAGATTGATCCTACAGTCAAGTCTTCCACATCCAGGCGCACTAGCCCTCCTATATGTATGGACTGCCCTGCCTGAAAAGGTTGTAAACAAAACGAATTAGAAATATAAGAACCTGTCACACAGGTGATTCTTATCGAAAGACTATTCATGTCATTTCGGATTGAAGCAGACATGTGATATATATAGTCAAAAGTCTAAGAACTGAACTTTCTAAGCACACTCAGGGTGTTAATTCCCCAATCCAGTATATCATCACACATTTGTCAACTTCAGTTTCAGACTAACAAAATATGGTTACTGTTTAAAGGGTGAATTAACTACCCCCTCCCAACCATTCACAATTGCTTAATGAAAAGAAATACGGGCGACCAAGGGTATGAGGAAACAAGCAGCGAAGCTGTCCCCATATCACCTAATCACAAAATTCACTGACAAAATGTGCATAAGATGGACGGAATGAGACCTTTATTCTGTATGTTCTGGGTCGCATCTCCTTCCTCACTTGAACAAGCTTCTGCTCCTCGGGTGTAAGTCTGGACGTCAGCTGGTGTCCATGAAGCAGGCCCGGAGTATCAAACAGCTTGGCCTGAGCACCAAGAACGCCATCCACCCGGATCACCCCGAGGGTTGTTCCCGGAACAGGCGCCTCTGTCAAGGTTTGCCCGCTCTCTGCCCCAGAGCACCGAGCAATGGCATTCAGCAGCGTCGATTTGCCCACATTCCGCGCGCCAACAGCCCAGACCTTGCCGCGCGCCCCGGCGAGCTCGCGCACGTGGTTGAGCAGGTCGCGCACCCCCCACCCTCGCGCCGCGCTGACAAGGTGAACGCCGGCCAGCTGCAGGTCCGCGCCAGCACCGGCGCGCGCGCGGGCCTGCGCCCACGCGTGCACGTCGTCGGGGGAAAGCGACGGCGTCGGGAGCAAGTCGAGCTTGGTGACCACGAGCACTGCGCGGGGGAGGTTAGACGGCGCACCACGCTTCCAGTCCGCGTGGTGGGCCTCGCTGGTGACGGCGACCAGGCGCGCCACGGCGCGCGGAAAGGAGCCGTCGAAGTCCGACGCGTCCGCGAGGAGCAGCACCAGCGACCTGGCCCCCGAGGGCGACGCGAGGCGCGGGCCGACGGCGGCCACGAAGTCGAAGTCCGGGAGCAGGACCTCGGCGTCGGGGCGCTTGACGTGGCCGTAGTGGCGCAGCGAGTGGCACCGAGCACACACCACCACCTTGCTCTTCTTCTCGGCCTCCGCCTCCGCTGCCGCCGCCACCACCGCGACCGCCCCGCCCTCCCGTGAGTTCTCTTGGCCCTCCTGGAGGAGCCCGCTTTTCAGGGAGGCCGAGATGCCGGTGTCGTCGGCGGTGACGGGCGCGAGGCGCGCGCGGTAGTCGGGAGACTTGGGGGATGGGAGGTTGAAGAAGCCGGGGAGGGCCGGGTCGGCGGACTGCATGGCGATGCCGCAGCCCGGGCACTTGCCATTGGTACAGACGGCTGGGAGGTCAGAAGACACCACCGCCGGAGGGGAAGACACCGGCGCCGGTGGGGACGAGAGGTGGCGGCGCAGGAGGGGGAAGGGTTTAGGGATTTGGGAGCCAGTTAGGATGTGTTGTGTGGGAAGAGGGTGAGGAGACGAGGGTGCAGCGGTTGCACGGAGGAGGCAGCGGATGGCGGGGTGGAGGCGCCGGGCGCGGGATAGCATCTTGCCGTGTCGCCGCCGCCGCCGCCAATTCGTGACCGGCGGTGGGTGTTGGACGTCTCAGCGGGGAGGAGTTAACAGAAGCTGGGCTTTCAGCCTTGTGAGGTAGCATGTGGGCCTTTAACGGGCCAGCAACACCGCGCAGGCCCCGTCTTATTATTCCGAGCAGGCAAGCCCATATCTCAAAACCTCATCTCTCTGCTCCGACGCCGTCAGCAGGCCCTTTCTCGCCCCAAACTCCGGCGACGATCCACGCCTCGCGCTAGGGTTCTACAGAGGAGTTGTTGTGTGGCGATGGCGTTGACCAACTTGATCCTGACGGTGGTGGGCGTGGGCGCGGCGGTGATGCTGCTGCGGAAGGACGTGAAGCAGTCGTCCGCCGTCTTCCGCCGCAACATTCGCCACATCAAGACCTGGCTCGAGGAGGAGTCCACCGCCACCACGTACGCTCTCCGCCCCCTCCCTTGCTTGCACTAGTCGATTGTTCTCTGAGTCAATTGCAGTGGAGCTGGAGGAATCGGGATCATCGGCTTAGATCTTACTTAGTAGTATCAGATTGCTTTGCTCTTTGTGAAATTACAATATGATGTGTTCTCATCCGAGGTAGCTCAGGGTTGTTATATTCAACGGATTGAAAAATCATAGATCTACGTATTTTTCAATTAGGTTATCCCTGCATCGCAGCGAGAGATAGATATGGTGTAGATTCATATCCCCCATTTGGCCTGTTTGGTATAAATTCTTTATCGTGTTTGTCTAGTACTGGAAATTATCATCAGTGGTTTTCTAGTGCTGGAATTATCATTCCAGGCTTGATTCATTGGCGACAAGTAGTTCCCTCACTAGAAGATATAATCTTCAGTTTTGTTTCCACCTGCTTGGCCAGTCTCAACTTTTATAGAGGACCCGAATTCTGCACACGGTTATGTGCAAAGCTTGTGCCCAAATATGACTGCATGTGACTTCGTCAAAAAGGAAAATTGAACCTCTGAATGCATACTATTCACTACTCATGTTGTGCCAAAAAAAACTTAGGGCGCAGAAAATGTATGGTCATTATTTTGTACCATAATTTTCATGTGTACACTTTATAGCATGATGAACATCCATGAATTTTGTTTCTTCAAAACACACCCCTTTGGAGTTTGGAGTGAGCGCAGAGGAGAGAGAATGGTGATTACGCACAAAACCATTTCACTATGGAAATTACCCCTTTTGTAGATTTAATGTTGCATGATAGTGTAAGCTTTCTTTCAGATTTAGGTTTCTGCCTTTCAAGTTATAAACTTAGTATTTCAATATCTTGGCCCAGCACCTTATGTCACTCTGGAGCCTTACAGGCCCTTCCATCCTTTGCTGACAACATATTCATCATTTCATTCATGATAACACATTTTAGCTGAAAGCCTGAAATATTGCGAATTATTTAATTAATACCACCAATAATGGTTGTGGTTAATATTGAGCTCAGGCTTGTAACAAATTTCACCTCCAGTTTAGATGCTAGCCTGGTTTCTTTTGTAGCTTTCTTTGTGCTTTTATTTCTTCCTTTGTGAAGAGGCTATAATTAATACACTTGTGTTAAATGATTATGAACTTTATTTAGCTTTATCAAAAACTAGTCATAAAGGATTACACATGCTAGGCTAGCCACCTCAACTTCTCGATACCTAAAATCATGTGCCTATTGCCTATTGGCAATGCCAAAGAGAGCCAACTTGTCCCCAAGTTCCACACCTTGGTTTTTCATTCCTTCTTTTGTTGCCCTTCTTTTCCATGCTGTGAATTGGTTCCTGATGTGAAGGCTTAACCATATTGATTGGCATCGCATCAGTTTAAGAGAGGGCTAGGCAGGAATTGCTCTTGCCAATTGTTCTTGTACAATTCAATTTATCAGTGCTCTAACTAGCCTTTATCCACTGAGTTTGATAAAAAAAAGTTCTACTAATCTCATGTTCCAAAATGGCATTAGCAGCACTTGCTAGTCTTTCACCTTTGCACTATGTCCCAGTGGTTTGAAACTGCAAATTATGTTTGACATCACATTTCTACAAAGCTCCCTTTCGAAGATAACATTAAATTTTATTAATTCCATTCTATAATACCGTGGTTGGATTGGTTTCTATTTCCTTTGTTTTATTCAAGGCTTCATACTATGGTAAAGTCAACACAGCATATTTGATCTGATCCCCACCTACTATATCTTTGATCTCCACAGATCTGCTGAGCGATCGGTACCCAAGGAGCTGGAGTCCCATGCTGCCAAGAAGGATTCCACACCCAAAGTGGACAAGGATTAGATGATTTTACACTGTTTCTATTCGATGCAACTGCGGGTTTAGGATTCACAAGAAGTACTTGTAAATAGAAGATGTTTGGTAGGATCTTCACTCTAAAGAATATTGCAATCAAATAATTTGGGCATGTATGGGTAGCTGCATGTGGGTTCTATATGTCTTCAGGTTGGTCTGAAGATTTGAGTGCATTTTTATATTTCTGTCTGGTAAGATATTTTACTGAAACTCTACGGTTGAGATCAATCACCATGCAACTATCGTCTTGATATAGGTTTTGTCTGGCAGTAATTTGTTAGCCACTTATGTTTTTTATGGCACCATTCACCCCCATTGTTTTTATGAAATTAGCGTGTGTTTTTTCTTCATGTATGTGGTATTTACGTTAGAAACATGTTTGAAATTATTACATATCAAGTGCTTCTTGTCAATCTTGTTTTTTCTTCCCCACTAATCTTTGTAATGCACGTATGTTGTTCGCATTATTGTCTCGAGTTACAACAAATAAATTGACTGCAGAATTTCAAGTTACAACAAATAAAAGAATGCAGGATGTTGCCTGCATCTGATTGATGATTACTGTAGAATCCTATGTTACAACAAATAAATTGACTGTAGACTTTCAAGTTACATGCAACAAATAAAAAGATTGTGCTTACAAGAAAGGAACACGGCATGCAGTGCATACAAGCCAAGCCAAAATGCCTATGTACAGGAGTGCAAGCCAATAAAAAGGAAACCCACTAGAAGCAATCTGGACAAACCAACAACCGAAAGCCTATGTACACGAGAGCAAGCAACTCAAAAAGGCCAGCTCTCCCTTTTTTTAAACCAAACACGCGAAGCAATCCTCTCTAAAGAAAATAAAAAATTAAGCAATGAACATGTGAATCAATGGTGGAGCAGACCGGCTGCTGTGCCGGCGGCGACGTCCATGACAGCAAGTCAATCCTGAGTTGGTCTGAACTTTCAACGATCACGTGAGCCAATCACGGAAGCGGAACGAGCAGACCAACCAACCATCGGTGCGATGCGAGCGACGGTATCATTCTGGTGCGGCAGGCGGCTGGCCGCCGGCGGCGCGGCGCTTGAGCATCTGGGTGTAGTTGAAGATGGACTTGAGGCGCTGCTGCCTGAGGTCCTCCTTGAACCCCTGGATGAACTCCTCCGCCTTGGCGTCCACCTCGGACCCCGCCGCCTCCTCCTCCGTCGGCGCCGCCCGCTGCCGCCCCGCCAGGGCGAGCGCGTACGCCTCGTCCATGCTCATCGAATTCTCGTCTTCCACGACGTCCTCTTTTGCGGGTCTAGCCGGCTCGGCCGTCGCGTGTGGGCGTGGTAGACGGGGCGTCGATGGCGACCTCGTCTTCGGCGTCCCCGCGTCCTCTGTTTCGTGGAAGATGGCCGCGGCGGCACCCGGGCTAGGCTCCGCGGTGTGGAAGGACGAGGACGGGAAGGAGAAGATGCTGAAGGACCGGATGCGCTGCAGCACCGCCGACGAGGCCCTGCGCGTGATCCCGCCCCCGCTCCCGGCGCGGCGCGGCGAGGGCGACCGCGGCTGCTCTCGCGACGACAGGGCGAAGATGGCGCCCACGACGAGGTTGAGGGCCACGAACCACGCCGCGCCGGAGCCCATCCACGCCGGCAGCGGCCAGCACCACTCCGTTCCAGCCATCGGCGCCCGCTCTCGCTTCGGCGCTGCTCACCAGCTCGCGTGTTTCTTGTGCGTTGCTCTCTCCTTGGGCTCGCTGAAAGCTCGACAGACGAGATGATAAAGGAGCTTTGTCGCCTGTTGCGAGTGGCGCCGATGGCGATGGTATATATATAGCGCGCGGGATTAGCCCGGGTTTACGGTGGAAAAGGGAGATTAGGTTACGGAATCGTGGGTCTCGGGCTCATCTCGGCCGTGAACAGAAACGGTCAGACGGAGAGGCCGGGCATGCCTTCCATGTGCGGCTTGGCTTGCTGTCCTGTCAGTGAGTTAATCAGCATTAATCTCTTGCCCGCCTGGATAAGCACCCTGGCCCTGTTCGTTTGTTTGGCACCGCCGGCAGCTGTAAACACCAGAGACTTTTCTTGGCATCATTTGACGGGAGTTCGGAACTTGCTTTCATAGGAGTAGTTAACAGTGGGAACCATGCAAATGTGAAGCTCGTGTCGTCATTTCATTTCAAAAGAGAGATGGAGTACTCAAAATAGTCTTCACTCCTACTTGTACCTGGAATTGGCAAACCACGAGACGAGAGCTGGATTCCGCCGTCAGCCAGCCAACTCCGGACGTACGGAACCTTCGTTTCTAAATCACACAAAGGCATTCAACGAAGACCAGCCCCAAACAAAGCTTTCCCCCGCTTTTAAAAAAAAAGTTTCCCCCGCTTTATATGTTATAAAGCAACGAACCAAGCATCCAACATAACAGTACAGAATACAATCAAGTCAAAGTCGCGCTGGGGGCACAGCAAGACAAGCCCAAACAAAGCTAAAAAGAAGCTAATCCGGCTCGGGAGGTGGTGATGGTGGTGGCGGAGGAGGCGCAAATGCCGACACCGAAGAACGAAGACCAACTATGATGAAGTCGATGGCGTCCCGGTCTCTCCGCTTGCTAAGCGGTTTCCAAAGCTGTAAGAGACCACACATTTTGTAGATCGCATCAATCACACGGCAAGGAATCACGCGTTCTATGACTAGTTTATTACGGTTACACCAGAGGGTCCACGCTAGGATACCCTAAGCCACCCACATAGGGGGGGCCTAGGACCAGGAGCCGAAGAACCTCCCCAAATAAGCCCGGGAGGTTGTCGTGGCACCAATTGCCACCAACCATCTCCCGGAAGCAGCTCCATAGGAACTGCGCCACAGGGCATCGAAAGAAGATGTGGTTACAATCTTCCGATACCAAACAAATGGGGCAGAGGCCATCCCCAGGGCCATTACGTTTGCGGACCTCCGTACCCGAAGGTGGCTGCCCGCGAAGGTACTTCGTGTGGATAATCTCAAGCCACAGGCCGCCCTCAGCGGTCTGAATCCGCCAAAGCCATTTGGAAAGGAGGGCAATATTCATCTGCTTGGACGAAATAACCCCAAGGCCTCCTTGGTCTTTAGGTTTATAGATCTCAGACCACTTTACCATGTGGTATTTCTGTTTATTGTTCTCCAGTCCAGAAGAATCTGAAGAGGAGTTTGGTGACCTCATAATGAAGGGATTCATGTAGACTATAGAATCCCATGACATACATCAATAGGCTAATAAGGGAGTAGTTCATCAGAATCACTCGAGCGGCTTTAGATAGCCATCTCCCCTGCCAGGGCTCCATCCTAGGCTGGAGCTTGGCGATTATTGGACGAAAGTCCTTCTCTAGCAAACGTGTGTCACTAAGTGGCATACTGTTCCCAAACGACAATTCAAGCGGTTGGCAATTCGCTGAGCTTCAGGCTGGGAGTAACCCAGGACCATCACCTCACTCCTGGCGAAGTTAATTGTGAGGCCCGACATTTCCTGGAAGCAAAGAGGAGGAACTTGAGGTTCTGAATATCCTCATCCGATCCTTCCACCATCATAATGGTGTCGTCAGCATACTGGAGGTGGGTCAGACCTCCATTGGCCACCAGATGGGGGCAAATCCCCCTAATATGGCCGGCGCGCTTGGCCAAGTCAAGGATCGAGGCGAGGGCATCAACCACAAGGTTGAATAGAAATGGGGATATCGGGTCTCCCTGTCGGACCCCTTAGCCCATCAAGAAGTATGGTCCAACCTCCCCATTTATGTTTACTGTTGTCCGACCACTCATGACCAACTGCATCACGCGAGCAACCCAGTGGTCGTCAAATCCACGTTTGAGCAACACTTCCCGAAGGAAGGACCAGTGGACGGTGTCATAAGCTTTATGGAAGTCAATCTTGAAGAACACCGCGCGGATGTGTTGTGTCTTAACCTCATGGATCACCTCATGAAGGGCGAGGATCCCGTCGAGAATATATCTGCCTTTCGTGAAGGCCGATTGGTTTGGACGATGAATCCGAGGAGCGATTAAGGCCGCCCTAGTGGCGTACCCTTTCACCAGAATCCTAAATATCACATTGAGGACTGTGATAGGGCAAAATTGCCTAATATCCGTTGCACCCGACACCTTGGGGATCAGGGAGATGATCCCATAGTTAAGTCGGGACATGTCCAATGTTCCCCTAGAGAACTCACGGAATAGTTCAAGGATGATCTCCTTGACCATTGGCCAAAAAGCCTGAAAAAACGGACAGGTAATCCATCAGGGCCTGGTGCCGAGGCCAGATTCATGGCTTTGACAAAGGCCTCAACTTCTGTTGCATCAAATGGGGTGAGCAAGGCTGCATTTTCTTCCGGGGAGATCTGTTGTTCGGGCGACCAAATATGGTCAGCAAGGACGATACCACTCCGTGGACGCCCCTAAAATAGCGACTTATAAAAGTCGTCAACCACCAAGCGGATTGCCTGGGGGTCCTGGAACAGCTGCCGCCCTCCCATAAGAGGGGAATGGAGCAGTGTCGCCTACGGCCATTAGCAATGGCCTGGAAGTAAGCAGTGTTGTCATCCCCAAACAACACCCAGTTCATAGAGCCACGCTGACGCCAGAATTCCTCCTCCTTGGAGTAGATCTCCATGAGAGAGTCTTCCAAATTGTACCTATGAGCCCATTCCTCCGTGGAAATCCCGACAGTGTCTGCACGGAGGTCCAGGGCCCGGATCTCCTCAAGGAGGGAGGCCTTCTGGACCCAAAGATCCCGCCCTATATTAGCACCCCAACCTTTCATGAACTGCCTGGAGCGCTTGGACAGATGATGCCACTCGTCCAGGATCGACATCTGCCTATGGGGCTCGGCCCGGTGCCGAGACCTAGTGAGCCTGGACGGCAGCCACAAAGCCTGGCTACCGAAGCGAGAAAGCCTCAAAACAGAACCGCGAAGGTGGACGAGGTCTCTCATCCCTAGATGACAAGAGAAGGGGTACATGATCGGACCCGATGCGTGTGATCGCCTGGAGAGAGGCCAAAGGGAACTGGAGTTCCCAGTCTGGGGAAACAAACACACGGTCCATCACACTAAGGATCGGGGCAACCTGTCTATTGGTCCAGGTAAATCGTGCCCCGACCCTGTCCAGCTCAAGGAGACCCAGGTCCGCAACCCAGTCCTTGAAGCGACGAATCTCCTCATGGTCCACACGCGAGTTGCTCTTTTCCTCGAGAGAACGGAGGAGGTTGAAATCTCCCCCAAGAACCATGGGGAGGGTCACGGAGGAGATCTTGGTGTGGAGCTCGGCTAGGAAACCGGCTGAGCGACTATGGTCAGCAGGTCCGTAAACCACAATGATCTACCACTTGAAGTTTATATCACGCTCCCACACCTCCATGCTAACGAAGTGGGCTCCACGCTCCATGGATCCCACCTCAAAGGTCGCATCCTTCACCCCTAGAAGGATGCCACCAGAGTGACCCATCACTCCACTAGATGGCAGCCAGTGTCATGCGAAAAGATGTATGCTAAGGCGCTCAAGTTCTACGAGAGAGAACTCACTGCGCATAGTTTCTTGGATCGCTACCACATCTATGGACTCATCGCGCATGTATTGAATGAGCTGCCTGCGGCGGCCATCATGACCGAAGCCCCGCGGGTTCCAAAAAAGCGCGCACATGATCACTCGCCTAACGGGTCCTCCTGGGACCCTACAGTAGTCGTAGCACTAAGGGCATGGCGCAACTGGGCAGTACGAGAGCGTGTCCGACCACGGATCTCACCCGGATCGTTCACAAGCCGGTCCCGACCCCTAGCACGGAAGGCGTAGGGGGAAGGACCTCGGCAGCTGCTGCCGCCTCGCGAGCCCTAGTGGCCGCGAGGTGGCCCTCCAGAACCTCCTTAGCCTGGAGGGACATAAGCTGCTCCAAAACCGGGCCCTTCTCGCCACGGAATACTATAGCCGAATCCGCTGCGACCTTGGCCAGATGGCCAAGGGGGACACCAGCAAAGGCGAAAAAGGAGTTGTCACAAATATCATCAGAATCAAAACATGGAGCCTGAGAGTCGGACGGACCTGTGTCAAGGTTGCGGATGGCCGCACGACGGGAGGCCTTCTCCACCACCGTCGGCGAAGCCCCAGTCAGCTGGGGAGCCGCCTCGAGCCGAGCACTCTTCCGGGAAGACGATGCCAGAGTAGAGGCTGAGCGGTGGTGGCCCCGGGACTTGGGAGGCCTGGTCGACGTGGGAGGGGAGGCGGCGGCGAGGTCGGAATCCAGAAGCGCCGGCGCCAAAGGGTCCTCCCTGACGAGCATCGAAGATACCAGCCCTGGGGAGGACGGAGGGCGGACCTCCATGCTACCCCGGCTGTCTCCACTCCCTTCCTCCTCTGACAGGGACAATGGCGAAGGGAGGAAGGGGGGAGGGAGATGTTGGGGATCGTTGCAGAAATTAAAATTTTCTACGCATCACCAAGAGCAATCTATGGAGAAACTAGCAACGAGAGAGAGGGGAGTGCATCTTCATACCCTTGAGATCTAGAGGGGGGCGGCGGCCAAGGGGAGGGGGCTTGCCCCCCAAGCCAAGGGGGGCGCCCCCTTTAGGGTCCCCCCCCCCCACCGTAGGTGCATGGGCCCTAGGGGGGATGGCGCCCAGCCCACTTGGGGCTGGTTCCCTTCCACATACAGCCCATAAGGGCCCTCTGGGGCAGGTGGACCCTCCCGATGGACCCCCGGAACCCCTTCGGTGGTCTCGGTACAATACCGGTGAACCCCCGAATACTTCCGGTGACCGTATGATGACTTTCCATATATAAAACTTCACCTATAGACTATTCCGGAACTCCTCGTGACGTCCGGGATCTCATCTGGGACTCCGAACAACATACGGTAACCACGTACAAACCTTCCCTATAACCCTACCGTCATCGAACCTTAAGTGTGTAGACCCTACGGGTTCGGGAATCATGCAGACATGACCAAGACAGCTCTCCGGCCAATAACCAACAGCGGGATCTGGATACCCATGTTGGCTCCCACATGTTCCACGATGATCTCATTGGATGAACCACGATGTCGAGGATTCAAGCAATCCCGTATACAATTTCCTTTGTCAATCGGTACGTTACTTGCCCAAGATTCGATCATCGGTATCCCAATACCTCGTTCAATATTGTTACCGGCAAGTCACTTTACTCGTTCCGTAATGCATGATCCCGTGACGAACTACTTAGTCACATTGAGCTCATTATGATGATGCATTACCGAGTGGGCCCAGAGATACCTCTCTGTCATACGGAGTGACAAATCCCAGTCTCGATTCGTGCCAACCCAACAGACACCTTCGGAGATACCTGTAGCGCACCTTTACAGCCACCCAGTTACGTTGTGACGTTTGGTACACCCGAAGCATTCCTACGGTATCCGGGAGTTACACAATCTCATGGTCTAAGACAACGATACTTGACATTAGAAAAGCTTTTAGCAAACGAACTACAAGATCTTGTGCTATGCCTAGGATTGGGTCTTGTCCATCACATCATTCTCCTAATGATGTGATCCCGTTATCAATGACATCCAATGTCCATAGTCAGGAAACCATGACCATCTGTTGATCAATGAGCTAGTCAACTAGAGGCTCACTAGGGACATGTTGTGGTCTATGTATTCACACATGTATTACGGTTTCCGGTCAATACAATTATAGCATGAACAATAGACAATTATCATGAACAAGTAAATATAATAATAACCATTTTATTATTGCCTCTAGGGCATATTTCCAACAGTCTCCCACTTGCACTAGAGTCAATAATCTAGTTACATTGTGATGAATCAAACACCCATAGAGTTCTGATGTTGATCATGTTTTGCTCGTGGAAGAGGTTTAGTCAACGGATCTACGTCATTCAGATCCGTATGCACTTTACAAATATCTATGTCTCCATCTTGAACATTTTCATGAATGGAGTTGAAGCGACACTTGATGTGCCTGGTCTTCTTGTGAAACCTGGGCTCCTTGGCAAGGGCAATAGCTCCAGTGTTGTCACAGAAGAGAGTCATCGGGCCCGATGCATTGGGAATAACTCCTAGGTCGGTAATGAACTCCTTCATCCAGAATGCTTCATGTGCTGCCTCCAAGGCTGCCATGTACTCCGCTTCACATGTAGATCCCGCCACGATGCTTTGCTTGCAACTACACCAGCTTACTGCCCACCATTCAAAATATACACGTATTCGGTTTGTGACTTGGAGTCATCCAGATCTGTGTCGAAGCTAGCATCGACGTAACCCTTTATGACGAGTTCTTCGTCACCTCCATAAATGAGAAACATATCCTTAGTCCTTTTCAGGTACTTCAGGATATTCTTGACCGCTGTCCAGTGTTCCATGCCGGTATTACTTTGGTACCTCCCTACCAAACTCACGGCAAGGTTTACATCAGGTCTGGTACACAACATGGCATACATAATAGACCCGATGGCTGAGGCATAGGGGATGACACTCATCTTTTCTCTATCTTCTGCCGTGGTCGGGCTTTGAGCCGTGCTCAATCTCACACCTTGCAAAAAAGGAAGAACCCCTTCTTGGACTGATCCATATTGAACTTCTTCAATATCTTATCAAGGTATGTGCTTTGTGAAAGACCTATGAGGCGTCTCGATCTATCTCTATAGATCTTGATGCCTAATATGTAAGCAGCTTCTCCAAGGTCCTTCATTGAAAAACACTTATTCAAGTAGGCCTTTATGCTTTCCAAAAGTTCTGTCTCATTTCCCATCAATAGTATGTCATCCACATATAATATGAGAAATGCTACAGAGCTCCCACTCACTTTCTTGTAAACGTAGGCTTCTCCATAAGTCTGCATAAACCCAAATGCTTTGATCATTTCATCAAAGTGAATGTTCCAACTCCGAGATGCTTGCACCAGCCCACAGATGGAGCGCTGGAGCTTGCATACCTTGTTAGCATTCTTAGGATCGACAAAACCTTCCAGCTGCATCATATACAATTCTTCCTTAAGGAAGCCGTTAAGGAATGCCGTTTTGACGTCCATTTGTCATATCTCATAATCGTATAATGCAGCAATTGCTAACATGATTCAGATGGACTTCAGCTTCGCTACGGGTGAGAAGGTCTCATCGTAGTCAACCCCTTGAACTTGTCGATAACCCTTAGCAACAAGCCGAACAGTATAGATGGTAACATTTACCATCCGCGTCCATCTTCTTCTAAAAGATCCATTTATTTTATATCGCTCACCGATCATCGGGCAAGTCTGTCAAAGTCCATACTTTGTTTTCATACACGGATCCTATCTCAGATTGCATGGCTTCAAGCCATTTGTTGGAATCTGGGCCCGCCATCGCTTCTTCATAGTTCGAAGGTTCATCGTTGTCTAACAACATGATTTCCAGGACAGGGTTGCCATACCATTCTGGTGTGGAACGTATCCTTGTGGACCTACGAAGTTCAGTAGCAACTTGATCCGAAGTACTTTGATCATCATCACTAACTTCCTATCTAGTCGGTGCAGGCACCACAGAAACATCTTCCTGAGCTGCACTACTTTCCGGTTCAAGAGGCAGTACTTCATCAAGTTATACTTTCCTCCCACTTACTTCTTTGGAGAGAAACTGTTTCTCCAGAAAGGACCCGTTCTTGGCAACAAAGATCTTGCCTTTGGATCTGAGGTAGAAGGTATACCCAATGGTTTCCTTAGGGTATCCTATGAAGATGCATTTTTCCGACTTGGGTTCGAGCTTTTCAGGTTGAAGTTTCTTGACATAAGCATCGCATCCCCAAACTTTTAGAAACGACAGCTTAGGTTTCTTCCCAAACCATAATTCATACGGTGTCGTCTCAACAGACTTAGACGGTGCGCTATTTAAAGTGAATGTAGCTGTCTCTAAAGCGTATCCCCAAAATGATAGCGGTAAATCGGTAAGAGACATCATAGATCGCACCATATCCAATAGAGTGTGATTACGGCGTTCAAACACACCATTACGCTGAGGTGTTCCAGGCAGCGTGAGTTGTGAAACAATTCCACATTTCCTTAAGTGTGTACTAAACTCATGACTCAAATATTCTCCCCCACGATCTGATCGTAAGAACTTTATTTTTCTGTCACGTTGATTCTCCACCTCACTCTGAAATTCTTTGAACTTTTCAAAGGTCTCAGACTTGTGTTTCATTAAGTAGACATACCCATATCTACTTAAGTCATCAGTGAGGGTGAGAACATAACGATAGCCACCGCGAGCCTCGACGCTCATTGGACCACACACATCAGTATGTATGATTTCCAACAAGTTGGTTGCTCGCTCCATTGTTCCGGAGAACGGAGTCTTGGTCATTTTGCCCATGAGGCATGGTTCGCACGTGTCAAATGATTCGTAATCAAGAGACTCCAAAAGTCCATCTGCCTGGAGCTTCTTCATGCGTTTGACACCCATGTGACCAAGGCAGCAGTGCCACAAATATGTGGGACTATCATTATCAACCTTACATCTTTTGGTATTGACATTATGAATATGTGTAACATCACGTTCGAGATTCATTAAGAATAAACCATTGACCAGCGGGGCATGACCATAAAACATATATCTCATATAAATAGAACAACCATTATTCTCGGATTTAAATGAGTAGCCATCTCGCATTAAACGAGATCCAGATACAATGTTCATGCTAAAAGCTGGCACTAAATAACAATTATTGAGGTTTAAAACTAATCTCGTAGGTAAATGTAGAGGTAGCGTGCCGACGGTGATCACATCGACCTTGGAACCATTCCCGACGCACATCGTCACCTCGTCCTTCGCCAGTCTCCGCTTATTCCGCAGCTCCTGTTTTGAGTTACAAATATGAGCAACCGCACCGGTATCAAATACCCAGGAGCTACTACGAGTACTGGTAAGGTACACATCAATAACATGTATATCACATATACCTTTGGTTTGCCGGCCTTCTTGTCCGCTAAGTACTTGGGGCAGTTTCGCTTCCAATGACCGTTTCCCTTGCAATAAAAGCACTCAGTCTCAGGTTTGGGTCCATGTTTTGGCTTCTTCCCGGCAACTGGCTTACCGGGCGCGGCAACTACCTTGCCGTCCTTCTTGAAGTTCTTCTTACACTTGCCTTTCTTGAAACTAGTGGTTTTATTGACCATCAACACTTGATGTTCCTTTTTGATCTCCACCTCCGCTGATTTCAGCATTGAATATACCTCAGGAATGGTTTTCACCATCCCCTGCATATTGAAATTCATCACAAAGCTCTTGTAGCGAGGTGGAAGCGACTGGAGGATTTTGTCGACGACCGCGTCATCCGGGAGATTAACCCCCAGCTGAGACAAGCGGTTGTGCAACCCAGACATTTTGAGTATGTGCTCGCTGACAGAACCATTCTCCTCCATATTACAACTGTTGAACTTGTCAGAGACTTCATATCTCTCGACCCGGGCATGAGCTTGGAAAACCATTTTCAGCTCTTGGAACATCTCATATGCTCTGTGCTACTCAAAAAGCTTTTGGAGCCCCGGTTCTAAGCTGTAAAGCATGCTGCACTGAACCAGGGAGTAATCATTGATGTCTACTACACAACCTTCTTCTTGTAGACGTTGTTGGGCCTGCAAGTGCATAGGTTTGTAGGACAGTAGCAAATTTCCCTCAAGTGGATGACCTAAGGTTTATCAAACCGTGGGAGGCATAGGATGAAGATGGTCTCTCTCAAACAACCCTGCAACCAAATAACAAAGAGTCTCTTGTGTCCCCAACACACCCAATACAATGGTAAATTGTATAGGTGCACTAGTTCGGCGAAGAGATGGTGATACAAGTGCAATATGGATGGTAGATATAGGTTTTTGTAATCTGAAATAATAAAAGCAGCAAGGTAACTAATGATAAAAGTGAGCGTAAACGGTATTGCAATGATAGGAAACAAGACCTAAGGTTCATACTTTCACTAGTGCAAGTTCTATCAACAATAATAACATAGATAGATCATATAACAATCCCTCAACATGCAACAAAGAGTCACTCCAAAGCCACTAATAGCAGAGAACAAATGAAGAGATTATGGTAGGGTACGAAACCACCTCAAAGTTATCCTTTCTGTTCTATCTATTCAAGAGTTCGTAGTAAAATAACATAAAGCTATTCTTTTCGCTCAATCCATCATAGAGTTCATACTAGAATAACACCTTAAGACACAAATAAACCAAAACCCTAATATCACCTAGATACTCCATTGTCACCTCAAGTATCCGTGGGAATGATTATACGATATGCATCACACAATCTCAGATTCATCTATTCAACCAACACAAAGTACTTCAAAGAGTGCCCCAAAGATTCTACCGGAGAGTCAAGATGAAAATGTGTGCCAACCCCTATGCATAGGTTCATGGGCGGAACCCGCAAGTTGGTCACCAAAACATACATCAAGTGGCACATGATATCCCATTGTCACCACAGATAATCACGGCAAGACATACATCAAGTGTTCTCAAATCCTTAAAGACTCAATCCGATAAGATAACTTCAAAGGGAAAACTCAATTCATCACAAGAGAGTAGAGGGGGAGAAACATCATAAGATCCAACTATAATAGCAAAGCTCGCGATACATCAAGATCGTGCCATAGAGGGAACACGAGAGAGAGAGATCAAACACATAGCTACTGGTACATACCCTCAGCCCCGAGGGTGAACTACTCCCTACTCATCATGGAGAGCGCCGGGATGATGAAGATGGCCACCCGGTGAGGGATCCCCCCTCCGGCAGGGTGCCGGAACGGGCTCCCGAGAGGTTTTTGGAGGCTACAGAGGCTTGCGACGGCGGAACTCACGATCTATCTTCGTATTCGATGTTTTTAGGGTACGTAGGCTTATATAGGTGAAAGAAGTCGGTCGGTGGAGTCTTGAGGGGCCCACGAGAGGGTAGGGCACGCCCTCCTATCTCGTGGCCTCCTCGAGGATCTTCTGACGTGAACTCCAAGTCTCCCGGATCATATTCTTCCTAAAAATCATGCTCCCGAAGGTTTCATTCCGTTTGGACTCCGTTTGATATTCCTTTTCTTCGAAATACTGAAATAGGCAATAAAACAGCAATATGGGCTGGGCCTCCGGTTAGTAGGTTAATCCCAAAAATGATATAAATGTGTAAAATAAAGCCCATAAACATCCAAAACGGGTAATATAATAGCATGGAACAATCAAAAATTATAGATATGTTGGAGATGTATCAATCATCACTAAGCGACTGCTAGGCGTTCATAACGTCTTGAGTTGCTGGGAAAACGGGCGCTTCACCTAGCGGTGCATCTAGGACATATGCTTTCTTGGCAGGTATGAGGATGATTATCTAGTTCCGGACCCAGTCCATATAGTTGCTACCATCGCCTTTCAGCTTGGTTTTCTCTAGGAACGCGTTAAAGTTGAGGGCAACATTAGCGTGGGCCATTTGATCTACAACACATATTGCAAAGACTTTAGACTAAGTTCATGATAATTAAGTTCATCTAATCAAGTTATTTAATGAACTCCCACTCAGATAGACATCCCTCTAGTCATCTAAGTGATACATGATCCGAGTCAACTAGGCCGTGTCCGATCATCACATGAGACGGACTAGTCATCATCGGTGAACATCTTCATGTTGATTGTATCTACTATACGACTCATGTTCGACCTTTCGGTCTCTTGTGTTCTGAGGCCATGTCTGTACATGCTAGGCTCTCAAGTCAACCTAAGTGTTTTGCATGTGTAAATTTGGCTTACACCCGTTGTATGCGAACGTTAGGATCTATCACACCCGATCATCACGTGGTGCTTCGAAACAACGAACTTTTGCAACGGTGCACAGTTAGGGGAACACTTTCTTGAAATTTTATGAGGGATCATCTTATTTATGCTACCATCGTTCTAAGCAAATAAGATGTAAAACATGATAAACATCACATGCAATCAAATAGTGACATGATATGGCCAATATCATTTTGCTCTTTTTGATCTCCATCTTCGGGGCGGCATGATCATCATCGTCACCGGCATGACACCATGATCTCCATCATCATGATCTCCATCATCGTGTCTTCATGAAGTTGTCTCGCCAACTATTACCTCTACTTCTATGGCTAACGGTTTAGCAATAAAGTAAAGTAATTACATGGCATTATTCAATGACACACAGGTCATACAATAAATTAAGACAACTCCTATGGCTCCTGCCGGTTGTCATACTCATCGACATGCAAGTCGTCATTCCTACTACAAGAACATGATCAATCTCATACATCACATCCTTTTGGCCATATCACATCACACGGCATATGCTGCAAGAACAAGTTAGACGTCCTCTAATTATTGTTGCAAGTTTTTACGTGACTGTTATAGGTTTCTAGCAAGATTGTTTCTTACCTACGCCAAAGCCACAACGTGATATGCCAATTGTTATTTACCCTTCATAAGGACCCTTTTCATCTAATCCGATCTGACTAAAGTGGGAGAGACATACACCCGCTAGCCACCTTATGCAACTAGTGCATGTCAGTTGGCGGAACCTGTCTCACGTAAGTGTACGTGTAACCTGTCCCACGATGCCGCTAAATCAAGATAAGACTAGTAATGTCAAGTAAATTGACAAAATCGATGCCCACAACAACTTGTGTTCTACTCGTGCATAGAAACTACGCATAGACCTGGCTCATGATGCCACTGTTAGGGATCGTTGCAGAAATTAAAATTTTCTACGCATCACCAAGATCAATCTATGGAGAAACTAGCAACGAGAGAGAGGGGAGTGCATCTTCATACTCTTGAAGATCGCGACATGGAAGCATTACAAGAATGGGGATGAAGGAGTCGTACTCGTAGCGATTCAGATCGCGGTGGATTTCGATCTAAGCGCCGAACAATGGCACCTGCGCGTTTAACATACATGCAGCCCGGTGACGTCTCCCACGCCTTGATCCAGCAAGGAGGAGGGAGAGGTTGAGGAAGACAGCTCCAGCAGCAGCACAAAGGCGTGGTGGTCGTGGAGCAGCGGTTCTCCGGCAGGGCTTCGCCAAGCTCAAACGGAGGAGGAGAGGTGTTGGAGAGGGGGAGGGATGCGCCTTGGATGTGGTGCGGCTTCGCTCCCTCCTCCCCTCTATTTATAGGGTGAAGGGGGAAGGGCGCCGGCCCCTCTAGATGAGATCTAGAGGGGGGCGGCGGCCAAGGGAAGGGGGCTTGCCCCCCAAGCCAAGGGGGGCACCCCCTTTAGGGTTCCCCCCAACCCTAGGCGCATGGTGATACGTCCATTTTGCATCATGCTTTTATATTAATATTTATTGCATTATGGGCTGTTATTACACATTATATCTCAATACTTATGGCTATTCTCTCTTATTTTACAAGGTTTACCATGAAGAGGGGGAATGCCGGCAGCTGGAATTCTGGCTGGAAAAGGAGCAAACATTGGAAACCTATTCTGCACTACTCCAAAAGTCCTGAAACTCCACGAATCATGTTTTTGGAATTTATGAGAATTATTGAGCGAAAGAAATACATCAGGGGGCCCACACCTCAGCCAGGAGAGTGGGGGGTGCCCCCCCTACTGGGCGCGCCCCCTGTCTCCTGGGCCCCCTGGTGGGCCTCCGATGTCCATCTTCTGCTATATGAGAGATTTTACCCTGGAAAAAATCCTGGGCAAGCTTACGGGACGAAACTCCACCGCCACGAGGCGGAACCTTGGCGGAACCAATCTAGGGCTCTGGCGGAGCTGTTCTGCCGGGGACACTTCCCTCCGGGAGGGGGAAATCATCACCAATGTCATCACCAATGATCCTCTTATCGCGAGGGGGTCAATCTCCATCAACATCTTCACCAGCACCATCTCATCTCAAAACCCTAGTTCATCTCTTGTATCCAATCTTGTATCAAAACCACAAATTGGTACCTGTGGGTTGCTAGTAGTGTTGATTACTCCTTGTAGTTGATGCTAATTTGTTTACTTGGTGGAAGATCATATGTTCAGATCCTTTATGCATATTATTACTCCTCTGAGTATGAACATGCATATGCTTTGTGAGTAGTTACGTTTGTTCCCGAGGACATAGGTGAAGTCTTGCTATTAGTAGTCATGTGAATTTGGTATTCGTTCGATATTTTGATGAGATGTATGTTGTCTTTTCCTCTAGTGGTGTTATGTGAACGTCAACTACATGACACTTCACCATTATTTGGGCCTAGAGGAAGGCATTGAGAAGTAATAAGTAGTTGATGGGTTGCTAGAGTGACAGAAGCTTAAACCCTAGTTTATGCGTTGCTTTGTTAGGGGCTGATTTGGATCCATATGTTTAATGATGTGGTTAGGTTTACCTTAATACTTCTTTTGTAGTTGCAGACGCTTGCAATAGGGTTTAATCATAAGTGGGATGCTTGTCCAAGTAAGGGCAGTACCCAAGCACCGGTCCACCCACATATCAAATTATCAAAGTACCGAACGTGAATCATATGAACGTGATGAAAACTAGCTTGACGATAATTCCCATGTGTCCTTGGGAGCTCCTTTCGCATTATAGGAAATTGTCCAAGCTTATCCTTTGCTACATAAAGGATTGGGCCACCTTGCTGCACTTTATTTACTTTCATTGCTTGTTACTCGTTACAATTTATCTTATCACAAAACTATCTATCACCTACAATTTCAGTGCTTGCAGAGAAAACCTTAGTGAAAACCGCTTATCATTTCCTTCTGCTCCTCGTTGGGTTCGACACTCTTACTTATCGAAAGGACTACGATAGATCCCCTACACTTGTGGGTCATCAAGACTCTTTTCTGGCACCGTTGTCGGGGAGTGTAGCGCTTTTGGTGGGTGGAACTTGGTAAGGAAACATTTATATAGTGTGCTGAAATTTTCTGTTACTTGTCACTATGGAAACTAATCCTTTGAGGGGCTTGTTCGGGGTATCTTCACCCCGACCAGAATAGCAAAGAGTTTCTCCTCAACCTACTGAACTTTTTGAAAATATTTACTTTGAGATTCCTTCGGGTATGATAGAGAAACTGCTAGCTAATCCATTTGCAGGAGATGGAACATTGCATCCCGATTTACACCTTATCTTTGTGGATGAAGTTTGTGGATTATTTAAGCTTGTAGGTATTCCCGATGATGTTGTCAAAAGGAAGGTCTTCCCTTTATCTTTGAATGGAGATGCATTGACATGGTATAGGCTATGTGATGATACGTGATCTTGTAATTATAAGCGATTGAAGTTGGAATTTCACCAGAAGTTCTACCCTATGCATCTTGTTCATCGTGATCGTAATTACATACATAATTTCTGGCCTCGTGAAGGAGAAAGCATCGCTCAAGCTTGGGGGAGGCTTAAGTCAATGTTATATTCATGCCCCAATCATGAGCTCTCCCAAGAAATGATTATTCAAAAATTTTATGCTCGGCTTTCTCTTAATGATCGCAACATGCTCGATACTTCCTGTGTTGGTTCTTATATGCTGAAGACTATTGATTTCAAATGGGACTTATTGGAAATAATTAAATGCAACTCTGAAGATTGGGGTTCCGACGATGGTAAGGAGTCAGGTATGACACCTAAGTTCGATTGTGTCAAATCTTTTATGGATACCGATGCTTTTCGTGGATTTAGCGCTAAATATGGACTTGATTCTGAGATAGTAGCTTCTTTCTGTGAATCTTTTGCTACTCACGTTGATCTCCCTAAAGAGAAGTGGTTTAAATATGATCCTCCCGTTGAAGTGAAAGTAGTTGCACCTATTACAGTCGAAGAAAAGACTATCACCTATAGTGATCCTATTGTTCCTACTACTTATGTTGAGAAACCTCCTTTTCCCGTTAGGATAAAGGATCATGCTAAAGCTTCGACTATTGTTCGTAAGAGTAATAATAGGACTTATACACCTCCTGAGCAAATCAATGTTGAACCTAGTATTGCTATGGTTAAAGATCTCTTGGATGATGATTTAGATGGGCATGTTATTTATTTCTGTGGTGAGACTGCTAATATTGCTAGACCAGACACTAAGATACATAGACCTGTCGTAGGAATGCCTGTTATTTCTGTTAAAATAGGAGATCATTGTTATGATGGCTTATGTGATATGGGTGCAAGTGCTAGTGCGATACCTTATACCTTATATCAAGAAATTATGCATGATATTGCACCCATTGAATTAGAAGACATTGATATTACTATTAAGCTTGCTAATAGGGATACCATTAAACCAGTTGGGATTGTTAGAGATGTTGAAGTCTTGTGTGGGAAGGTTAAATATCCTGCTGATTTTCTTATTCTTGGTTCCCCACAAGATGATTTTTGTCCCATTATTTTTGGTAGACCCTTCTTGAATACAACTAGTGCTAAGATTGATTGTGGAAAAGATAATTTCACCGTTGGCATAGATGGTATGTCTCATGAGTTTAATTTTGGTAAGTTTCGTAGACAACCTCGTGATAGGGAACCACCTAGTAAGGATGAGATTATTGGTCTTGCTTCCATTGTCGTGCCTCCTACTGATCCGTTATAACAATACTTGCTAGACCATGAAAACGATATGTTTATGAAGGAAAGAAGGGAAATAGATGAAGTGTTCCTCAAACAGGAACCTATGCTGAAACATAACCTTCCCGTTGAAATTCTTGGGGATCACCCTCCACCCAAGGGTGATCCTGTGTTTGAACTCAAACCATTACCTGATAATCTTAAGCATGCTTATCTTGATGAAAAGAAAATATATCCTGTTATTATTAGTGCTAACCTTTCAGAGCAAGAAGAAGAAAGATTATTGAAGACTCTGAAGAAGCACCGAGCAGCTATTGGATATACTCTGGATGATCTTAAGGGCATCAGTCCCACATTATGCCAACACAAAATTACAGTGGAGAAAGATGCCAAACCAGTTAGAGATCCTCAACGACGACTAAATCCCAAGATCAGAGAAGTGGTAAGAAAGGAGATACTAAAACTCCTTGAGGCAGGTATTATTTATCCCGTTGTTGATAGTGAATGGGTAAGCCCTGTCCATTGCGTTCCTAAAAAGGGAGGTATTGCCGTTGTTCCTAATGATAAAGATGAATTGATCCCGCAAAGAATTATTACAGGTTATAGGATGGTAATTGATTTCCGTAAGTTAAATAAAGCTACTAAGAAAGATCATTACCCTTTACCTTTTATTGATCAAATGCTAGAAAGACTATCCAAACACACTCATTTCTGCTTTCTAGATGGTTATTCTGGCTTCTCTCAAATACATGTGTCAGCGAAGGATCAATCTAAAACTACTTTTACTTGCCCTTTTGGTACTTTTGCTTATAGACGTATGCCTTTTGGTTTATGTAATGCACCTGCTACCTTTCAAAGATGCATGATGGCTATATTCTTTGATTTTTGTGAAAAGATTTGTGAGGTATTCATGCATGATTTATCCGTTTATGGATCCTCTTTTGATGATTGTTTGAGCAACCTTGATCGAGTTTTGCAGAGATGCGAAGACACTAGTCTCGTCCTCAATTGGGAAAAGTGTCACTTTATGGTTAACGAAGGCATTGTTTTGGGGCATAAGATCTCCGAGATAGGTATTGAAGTTGATAAAGCCAAAGTTGATGCTATTGAAAAGATGCCATGTCCCAAGGACATAAAAGGTATAAGAAGTTTCCTTGGTCATGCCGGTTTTTATAGGAGGTTCATTAAGGACTTTCCTAAAATCTCTAGGCCTCTGACTAATTTATTGCAAAAAGATATTCCTTTTGTCTTTGATGATGATTGCGTAGAAGCATTTGAAATACTTAAGAAAGATTTGGTCACTGCACCTATCGTCCAGCCACCTGATTGGAATTTACCTTTTGAAATTATGTGCGGTGCTAGTGATTATGCTGTAGGTGTTTGAGGGAGTCCTGGACTAGGGGGGTGTCCGGATAGCCGGACTATCATCATCAGCCGGACTATCATCATCGGCCGGACTCCAAGACTATGAAGATACAAGATTGAAGACTTCGTCCCGTGTCCGGATGGGACTTTCCTTGGCATGGAAGGCAAGCTTGGCGATACGGATATGTAGATCTCCTACCATTGTAACCGACTCTATGTAACCCTAGCCCTCCCTGATGTCTATATAAACTAGAGGGTTTTAGTCCGTAGGACACAACAACCATTACAACAATCATATCATAGGCTAGCTTCTAGGGTTTAGCCTCCTTGATCTCGTGGTAGATCTACTCTTGTAATACCCACATTATCAATATCAATCAAGCAGGACGTAGGGTTTTACCTCCATCAAGAGGGCCCGAACCTGGGTAAAACATCATGTCCCTTGTCTCCTGTTACCATCCGCCTAGACGCACAGTTCGGGACCCCCTACCCGAGATCCGCCGGTTTTGACACCGACATTGGTGCTTTCATTGAGAGTTCCTCTGTGTCGTCACTGATAGGCTTGATGGCTTCTTCAATCAACAACAACGCAGTCCTGGGTGAGACTTTTCTCCCCGGACAGATCTTCGTATTCGGCGGCTTCGCACTGCGGGCCAATTCACTTGGCCATCTGGAGCAGATAGAAAGCTACGCCCCTGGCCATCAGGTCAGGTTTGGAAGCCTAAACTTCACGGCCGATATCCGCGGAGACTTGATCTTCGATGGATCCGAGCCGCAGCCGAGCATGCCGCACTGTCACGATGGGCATGATCTAACTCTGCTGCCGGACAGTACCTTGGAGGCCGCACATGGATCCGCTCCGACCCATAGTCCGGAGCCGATCGCGCAGATCGAGGACGGGTGGCTGGACAGCGCCTCGGGAGCTGCAACTTCCACGGTGATGGAGCCGAACACTGACCTCGTCCCTTATAAAGCTCGTGACTCCGAGGTGCCAGACTCCCTACCGGACTCCGAACCTCCTGCGCCCCTGCCAATCAAATCTGATTGGGCGCTGATCATGGAGTTCACCGTTGCAGACATCTTTCAGCACTCACCCTTTGGCGACATCCTGAAATTGCTAAAGCATCTCTCGTTATCCGGAGAGCCCTGGCCGGACTACGGCCAGGATGGTTGGGATGCGGACGACGAAGAAATTCAAAGCCCACCCACCACCCACTTTATAGCCACTGTCGACGATCTAACCGACATGCTAGACTACGACTCCGAAGACATCGACGGTATGGACGACGATGCCAGAGATGATCAAGAAGCAGCGCTCACTGAGCACTGGAAGGCCACCCCGTCACATGACGTATATATGGTGGACACCCCAAAAGGAAGCGATAACGAGGAAGAACGGGGCGCGGCAAAGGATAATCCCGCCGATAAACAACCAAAACGGCGACGCAGACACCGCCCTAAGTCCCGCCTCGACAAAAACAACATTCCTAATGACCCAGCAATAGAGCAGGGCAAACCAGTGGACGACGAACATGCAACCAAGCAACCATCCGAACAGGACGAATCGGATAATCAATCCATGCCCGACGAAACCAACAGTCCAGACAACCTCACGCCGGACACAACACTGGAGCATAAGAACCTTCACAAAAGACTCGTCGCCACTGCAAGAAGTCTAAAGAAGGAAAAACGGAAGCTCAAAAAAGCGGAAGACATACTCAGAATGAGGTGGAGCAAAGTACTCAAGACCGCGGACAAATATGGCAATGGCCACCAAACAAAGAGCTACCCGAAGCGCAAGCTGCTGCCAGAATTTGACGTGGAAGCCATAGAGCCCCCACAGTCAAAAAACAAAGAGGACGCCTGGACGGATAGACGGCTAGATGACAGGCCAAAAGCGACAAGCGGCGCCGCACACAAGCCGACTTATGATCCTGGGAAAATAAACGGCCCAGCCAGGTCCATTTACGGGCCAAAAAAGAGGGCCCCAGGAAGCAACACAACAGGACAAGTGTTCGAAGACGGCGGCACACGCAAATACAGAGGCGCCGCACACCCACTATGTTTCACCGATGAGGTGCTGGATCATGAATTTCCAGCAGGGTTCAAACCCATAAACATAGAGGCATACGACGAAACAACAGACCCTGGAGTCTGGATAGAAGATTACATACTACACATACACATGGCTAGAGGAGACGATCTCCATGCCATTAAATACCTACCCCTCAAGCTCAAAGGGCTAGCTCAGCATTGGCTCAAAAGCCTCCCAGAAAACACTGTTGGAAGTTGGGAAGAGCTTGAGGACGCGTTTAGAGCAAATTTTCAAGGGACTTATGTTCGCCCTCCGGATGCAGACGATCTAAGTCATATAACTCAACAGCCCGGAGAGTCAGCGCGCAAATTCTGGAACAGGTTCCTTACCAAAAAGAACCAAATAGTCGACTGTCCGGACGCTGAAGCCTTAGCAGCTTTTAAACACAACGTCCGAGACGAATGGCTCGCCGGACACCTCGGCCAAGAAAAGCCAAGGACAATGGTCGCGCTAACAAGCCTCATGACCCGCTTTTGCGCGGGGGAAGACAACTGGCTAGCAAGATGCAGCACCAGCGACCCGAGTACATCCGAGATCAAAGATGGAAACGGAAAATCACGGCGCAGAAAAGATCAGCGCCGGAATAAAGAAAAAACCCAAAGAGCACGGCGGTCAACGCCGGATTCAAAAGCTTGCGTCCAAACAATAAAACACTGCCTCTTAAGGACAACAGTGATGAGCTATCCAACTTAAACAAAATTTTGGATCGAATATCTCAAATCCACAGTACCTCCGGAAGGCCTGCAAACCATACCCACTGAGATTGTTGGATTTTTAAACAGTCCGGCAGACTCAACACCGAACACAAGGGGCTCGACGCGCCAAGCAAGGATGATGATGAACCCTACCAGCAGAGCACTGGAAAACAAAAGACTTTCCCACAAGAAGTCAAAGCAGTAAACTCACTTCATGTGATAGTACGGAAAAACAATACGGCACCCGCTAAGATAGGTGTCGCACGGTCCACCCCAGCGGAACCTCGAGATTGGATGTCAAAACCAATCACTTTTGACCACCTGGATTATTCCAGAAGTATTCGAAACGCAGGATGGACTGCTCTGATATTGGATCCTATAATCGACGGACTGCAATTTACACGAGTCCTGATGGACGGCGGCAGTGATTTAAACCTGCTATATCCGGACACAATCCGCAAGTTGGGGATAGACCTTACTAAAATTCGACATAGCCGCACTTCCTTCAAAGGAGTGGCGCCAGGCCCTTACGCCAAGTGCACGGGCTCATTATTACTAGAAGTTGTGTTCGGGTCACCTGACAACTTCCGACGCGAAAAGCTAATCTTTCATGTCGCCCCATTCAAAAGTAGCTATCAAGCACTGTTGGGACGTGAAGCTTTCATCCGCTTTAACGCAATACCACATTACGCGTCTCTTACACTTAAAATGCCCGGCCCACGCGGCATCATTTCATTAAAAGGTCGTCTAAGACCCCGGACACGGCTGGACGAGTCCGGAATAAATAAGCTAGGGGCTACCTAGCCGCACACCCCTTCACAAGGGGCTGTGCATATAAGCAATAATGAGCTAACATAGGCTCAGCTTTATTAATTTATATTTCAATTTTTTATGCACTTTTTCGCACGATCCCTTTTCAAACTAAGTTCCTCTCTTTTTACAGATGAACAACATGCACACCCGTCCAGGATACGGCACAACGGAGACGCAGGCGCAAACGTGCAGTAGGGACCCATTTCAAGGATTCTTTTCAGATTAAGACCCTGCGTAAACCTTTCTTACTGTCTCTTGTTGCTATAATCCCCTGGTTTCTCATTATAACCAGAGAGGAGACTGGCGTTTTGGCATCGGCCGCGTCAGAGGACCTTGCCCGTACCTGGACACTAGGGGCTTAGGGCATTGTTCTGCCCGTTATTATAAAGACCGAACACCTTCGGGAGTGTTCGGCTTCTCGAGTTAGGCCTTATATGCATCAGCTCCGAATCATGTCTTTGGTCAAATGTTGGGTTTGCCCGGCTCTTGTGTTTTGCTGCCTTACGTTTCGTATCATCAGCTAACGCGGCACCAGGAGAACTACTGCGATTGTGCCCCAGTTCGGCTGGGCGAGCACCTCAGTAGAGAAAGCCGAAAACTGACTGTCATGATACAACGAGAGACTGGTCAACCACTCGATCGACCAATGGAATGTTTAGAATTCTTCCGCTTTGACGAAGGGCCGTTTCCCAGTCAGGCACATACGCGCCCCGAATTCGGAGAGCGCGGTGCCCCCAGGGGCTATATCGTAGCCCTACCCTCAAACTCCCATGGCTAAGTGAAAGTGATAAAGCATTATAGTCTGGTTGCCTTGTTTGCTATGCTACCACCTCCTTCACCGGACCGAGACGTCGGATTAAGTGTGAAAATGCGCTATTTTTGCGAACACCCCCGCACCTTGTGCGTGGGGGCTGAAGCCGACGACTGCCATCTTTCAGGTTATACACACGTATACACAAACGGCCACATAGGAGATATTTCACTACTTGAACGCACAAGTATAAAAGGCGCTTACATCATAAACATTGTTTTACAAAATAAAAACGTTCATTTGAACGTGACATTTTTTGAGCACTGCGACTCTATTACACGAGCACCACGTAGAACTTCGCCAAAATAGTGCTCGGCGGGTAACCGGCTCTCATCCGAACCCTGGGTCGCAACAGCGGTGGCATCCATCTCTGTCCAATGTGTCTTCACACGGGCGAGCGCCATCTGTGCACCCTCTATGCAGGCCGACCGCTTCATCGCCTTGATATGCGGCACCGCCCCAAGAAATTGCTGCAATAAGCCAAAGTAGCTCTTCGGCTTGGCCCTATCCGGCCAGACATGAGTCACGATATCCGTCATGGCAAGCCCGGACAACCTATTCAGCTCAGCCCACTCGGCCAACCGGTCGGTCAGCGGAAGTGAACGCTCCGGACTATGGAATTGAGACCAAAACAGCTCTTCCGTCTTGTGATCCTTCTGGCTCCGGAAGTGCACAACGGCATCCGCCGCACTCGCTGCTAAGTCCATATAAGGGTCCTCCGGACCCCACAGCTGGCCAAGCTGAGCATACTTTGGATCCGTAAACCTTCGGCGCAGCAGAAAAGGCTTGCCAGCTACAATGTCTCCGGCCTGGCGCAGCTCTTCCTTTATAGCCCGCATTGCAGAACGGGCATCCTTGGCTTCGGAGGTGGCCTTCCCCGGGTCTTCTTGCCCCATTAGGCGCTCCTTTTCAAGAGCCTCATTGCGGTCGGTAGCATCTTTTAACTTCACGGCCATTTCGGCCATCTCTTCCCTGCTTTGGCAGTGTGCTGCCTTTTCGGCTTCTAACTCCTTGGCCGCCCTCGAGGCAGCCGCATCACTCCTTCTGGCTTGTTCCTTCGCTTGAGTAAGTTCGGCCCGAAGGCTCTCCACAGCAGCGACACCATCTGCATTTCACACGCATGTTGTAAGGAGTGGGCTTTGGCTCCCTTACCAAGTGACCACAAAGAAACACTTACCTTGCGACTCATCAAGTCGCCTGTTGACTAGCGCGATGTCAGCATCCGCAACGTCGAGTTGCCGCTTTAGTTCAGCAACTCCATCAGTCCGGCTGGCCCCCGGATGATCTGCCACCTGCATAGGAACGGCGAAAATTGAAACCTGCGATTTTGATCCTTGGCACGTTGTCGCTTTCGACAACCTACCGAGTCTCGGGGGCTACTATCTATACAGGGCGCACTTTTATGTGCAAAACTGTCAAAAGGTGTGTCATTTTTACGTACCTCAAACCCCGCCAGCAAACTCCTGACGGCATTACGCAATCCGCCTTCGGCGGACGAAATCCTTCCAATCACCATACTCATCAATGCATGGTGATCTTCTGAGATAGACGCTCTCTCAAGCAGATCCTTCAGCCGCACACCAGTTGGTGCCGAACTATCCGGCATTGCCAAACTAGGGGGCACCCTCCGTGATGACACTTCATGCTCGTCCGCCTTATCCGACGGCGCCGCGAACGGAGGCGTCTCGCTTTCCACCATCTCCGGACGAAGGTCCCCCGAAGACGAGCTCATTTGCGAAGGACGGAGATCCGAACTACAAGGTAAAAACTCGAGTTATCCTCAGAAGCACAAATAGGGTGTCCCTTATTATAAAACTCCCTTTTTTCTACTTACGGCTCGTTGGAGGGCTGATTCTTTAGGGGAGACTGTGCGGCCGGGGCCTCCCCGGGCGCAGGACCCTCTGGCGAAGATTTCTGCCCCCGCTTAGGGGCTTTGGCCCCCGGGTCCTCGGAGGCAGTCCTCTTCTCCCCTTGGAGGGAGGGGTTCTCGATCCCCCCTCTTTCAAGAGCCTCCTTGGGCGAGGCGGTAGCTCTTCTCTTTTCCCCTTCGCCTTCCTCTGAAGGCGCAACCTCCAGCATCCTGACATGCACGGAATCCGACGCGGTCTCTGGGAGGGGGGGCGGACACCGTATCAGTTTTGCTTGCGCTATCCACTCCTGTTTAGAAGGAAATCGGTCAAAAGGTGAATCATAGAAAGGCAAACAAACGGTATGCCCGGACTCGGAGCTACTTACTTGTGTATCCGGGCAATTGCAGCTTAGGCCAGCGTCCTCGGTCAATTCTGGACACGCCTCTCGCGATCCGAAGAATAATTTGTACATCTCCATGGGTGTCATACCCATGAAGTGTTGAAGAATCCGTGGCCCCTCCGGATTAAACTCCCACAGCCGGAGAGGGCGGCGTTTGCAGGGCAGGAGACGCCTAATCAGCATGACCTGCATTACCACAACCATATCGATCTCCCTTGTTTGGAGGTCTCGAATCCGGCCCTGCAGTAGGGGCACGTCCTTTGACGGCCCCCAGTTGAGCCCTTGGTTGACCCACGACATCAACCGTCGTGGAGGTCCCGAGCGGAATAAGGGCAGCGGCTTCTGCCTGCTGCCCTTCGGAGCGGTAATATAGAACCATTCCTGTTGCCACAAGCCGAGCTCTTCTTGGAAGGAGCCCTCAGGCCACGGGGCATCGGCCCTCCTGCTTACGGCCGCCCCGCCGCACTCTGCTTGACGCCCCTCGATCATCTTCGGCTCCACATTGAGGGTCTTCAGCCACAGGCCGAAGTGGGGGGTGACACGGAGGAAGGCTTCGCAGACGACGATAAATGCGGAAATATGGAGGATGGACTCCGGAGCCATGTCGTGGAATTCCAACCCGTAGTAAAACATGAGCCCTCTCACAAAAGGATCCATCGGGAAGCCTAAACCCCGACGGAGGTGGGATACAAAGACGACGTACTCGCCAGGCTCAGGGGTGGGGATGGCCTGCCCTTCGGCGGGCAACCTGTGCGAAATCTCGTAAGACAGGTACTTGGCCTCTCGCAGCTTTAGCACGTCCTCCTCCATGACGGAGGAGGGCATCCACCTGCCCTGAAGGTCGGAGCTGGACATTGTTGAAGGTCCGAAGCACTCAAATCTGGGGCTCTGGGTGTTGGAACTTGGAGCAAGGAGAAGATTCGATGGAGGATTGAAGAAAAGAAACGAGCCTTGGTCCCATTATAAAGAGGGAGAATACCGAGAGCCGTCTCCGTGATCGTTCGGGACTCGCCCTCGATAGAGGGGGCGTGGCGACGGGCGCGGTTGGGTTACCCACGTCCGTATTGATGAGAATCCCGGAATAAGGGGAACACGATCTCTGCTTCGACAAGACGTGCCAAGGAAACTGCTTCGCTAAACGCGCTAAGGTGGTATAGTAAAAAACGATTCAAGTAAAGGCTTGGTAGTGGTGTGACGTCATGCCACAAAATACGTCAGCAGATTGAACTTGTGTACATATTATTCTCTCTACGGTGGAATGTGGAATTTATTTTGCAGAGCCGAACACTATCCTGGTGTTCACAATCTTCTATGAATTATTCGAAGGAGGAACCCGCCTTGCAATGCCGAACAATATGCGCACCGGACTCATCGTCATTGAAGCCTGGTTCAGGGGCTACTGAGGGAGTCCTGGACTAGGGGGTGTCCGGATAGCCGGACTATCATCATTAGCCGGACTATCATCGTCGGCCGGACTCCAACACTATGAAGATACAAGATTGAAGACTTCGTCCCGTGTCCGGATGGGACTTTCCTTGGCGTGGAAGGCAAGCTTGGCGATACGGATATGTAGATCTCCTACCATTGTAACCGACTCTATGTAACCCTAGCCCTCCCCGGTGTCTATATAAACCGGAGGGTTTGACTCCGTAGGACACAACAACCATTACAACAATCATAGCATAGGCTAGCTTCTAGGGTTTAGCCTCCTTGATCTCATGGTAGATCTACTCTTGTAATACCCACATTATCAATATCAATCAAGCAGGACGTAGGGTTTTACCTCCATCAAGAGGGCCCGAACCTAGGTAAAACATTGTGTCCCTTGTCTCCTGTTACCATCCGCCTAGATGCACAGTTCGGGACCCCCTACCCGAGATCCACTGGTTTTGACACCGACAGTGTTGTTCTAGGGCAAAGAGTTGATAAGAAATTGAATGTTATCTAGTATGCTAGTAAGACTCTTCATACCGCCCAGAGAAATTATGCTACTACTAAAAAAGAGTTCTTAGCAGTTGTGTTTGCATGTGATAAGTTTAGACCTTATATTGTTGATTCCAAAGTTACTATTTACACTGATCATGCTGCTATAAATATCTTATGGAAAAGAAGGATGCTAAGTCTAGGCTCATTAGATGGGTTCTCTTGCTCCAAGAATTTGATTTACACATTATTGATAGAAAGGGAGCTGAGAACCCCGTTGCAGATAACTTGTCTAGGTTAGAGAATGTTCTTGATGACCCACTGCCTATTGATGATAGTTTTCCTGATGAACAATTAGCAGTCATTAATGCTTCCCGTACTTCTCCTTGGTATGCTGATTATGCCAATTACATTGTTGCTAAATTTATACCGCCCAGTTTCACATACTAGTAAAAGAAAAAGTTCTTTTATGATTTAAGACATTACTTTTGGGATGACCCACACCTTTATAAAGAAGGAGTAGATGGTGTTATTAGACGTTGTGTGCTTGAGCATGAACAGGAACAGATTCTACGTAACTGTCACTCTGAATCTTATGGAGGACACCACGCTGGAGATAGAACTGCACACAAGGTACCACAATCTGGTTTTTATTGGCCTACTCTCTTCAAAGATGCTCGTAAGTTTGTCTTATCTTGTGATGAATGCCAAAGAGTAGGTAACATTAGTAGACGTCAAGAAATGCCTATGAATTATTTTCTTGTTAATGAACCGTTTGATGTTTGGGGCTTTGATTATATGGGACCTTTTCCTGCCTCCAATGGTTATACACATATTTTGGTTGCTGTTGATTACATTACTAAGTGGGTAGAAGCTATTCCAACTAGTAGTGCTGATCATAACACTTCTATTAAAATGCTTAAATAAGTTATTTTTCCGAGGTTTGGGGTCCCTAGATATCTTATGACTGATGGTGGTTCACATTTTATTCATGGTGCTTTCCGTAAGATGCTTGCTAACTATGATGTCAATCATAGAATCACATCTCCTTATCATCCGCAGTCTAGTGGTCAAGTAGAGTTGAGCAATAGAGAGCTCAAATTAATTTTGCAAAAAAACTGTGAATAGATATAGAAAGAATTGGTCCAAAAAACTTGATGATGCATTATGGGGCTATAGAATTGCATACAAAAATCCTATGGGTATGTCTCCATATAAGATGGTTTATGGAAAAGCGTGTCATTTACCTCTTGAACTTGAACATAAAGCATATTGGGCTATTAAAGAGCTCAACTATGACTTCAAACTTGCCGGTGAGAAGAGGTTGTTTGATATTAGCTCACTTGATGAACGGAGAACCCAAGCATATGAGAATGCCAAGCAATTCAAAGAAAAAGTCAAACGCTAGCATGATAAGAGGATACAAAAGCGTGAGTTTAACGTAGGAGACTATGTATTATTATTCAACTCTCGTTTAAGATTTTTTGCAAGAAAACTTATCTCTAAATGGGAAGGTCCCTACGTTATCGAGGAGGTCTATCGTTCTGGTGCCATAAAAATCAACAACTTCGAAGGCACAAGTCCAAGGGTGGTAAACAGTCAAAGAATTAAGCATTATATTTCAGGTAATCCTATCAATGTTGAAACAAATATTATTGAAACCGTAACCCCTGAGGAATACATAAGGGACACTTTCCAGAACGTTCCAGACTCCGAAAAGGAATAGGTATGTGGTACGGTAAGTAAACCGACTCCAAAACAACTCCAATGGCAATTTCTATCAGTTTTGGAATAATTAAGAATTTTAGGAAGAAAGAAGTAGTCCGAAAGGGACACGAGGCCTCCACGAGAGTGGAGGGCGCGCCCCCTATCTCGTGGGCACCTCGTGTGCATCCCGGACTCTGTTTTCTTGCACGTTACACATTTTGGTCGATAAAAATTCATTATATATACTCCCGAAGGTTTTTACCACTGTATCACACAAATATCCTCTGTTTTCATTTCGAGTTGTTCCTGTTGCAGAATAAAGCAAGATGTCTTCTCAGGAGTCAGTCGGGGAGAGTCGGGTGTTTCACCCAACACCAGGTCCAGGAGCAAATAGTGATGCCTATCACTTTGGATCATCAACGGAGGATGAGATGGAGGCTGATTTGAAAAGGATAGATGCCATGGGGGAGGATCAAGAAGTTACCTCTCGTCTCCAAGCAGAATTCACTATGGGGGAACTACCTAGCCTGGCTATCCCTACTTCAGTCACCCCTTCCAACTTTAAATTTCTCTCTTATGAAAATATGAAAAAGTGTTTTACTTGTTCTCCAGAAGCTATGCAACATCCTTGGGTAAAAGGAGCTTTGGCCGTTACAGGCAAGCTCCGTAAAGAAATTATGAACCTCAAACAACAAGTCAACAAGCTTGAGGAGGAGAATCGTATCCTGAAGGGCATCATTGCCAAGAAGATCATAACACCAACCGTGAAGAAGGAGAATTAACTACATGGGTATGGGCACTCCCCTTGGCAACTGCCAAGCTTGGGGGAGGTGCCCCGGTATCATATCACCATCACACCCCTATCTTTACTATTTTCTTTAGTTCGATCCTTTTAGTAGTATCTTGATCTAGTAGATTGAAGTTTTGATATCAAGTAGTTTTGAGTTTTGCTTTGTGATCTCATTTTGTAATCGAGTCCGTGAGCTATCTATAATAAAGATTAGTATTGAGTCAAGGGCTTTGCTATGTTGCCATGATCTTGAGAAAGTAGAAAGAAAAAGAAAAGAGTTCATATTGATCTTATGGATAGTGATGACTTCACATATAGAAAGTATGAGGCATAAAAGTTGTTGAGAGTTGATAAACGTAGTCTTGGTCATCGTTGCAATTAATAGGAAGTGATAAGGAGAGAGAGGTTCACATATAAATATATTAACTTGGACACCTTTTATAATTGGGAGCACTCATTAGGTATGACATGCTAAAAGAGTTGACGTTGGACAAGGAAGACAACGTAATGGTTTATGTTTTTGCATATCTCAGTTAAAGTATATTGTCATTGACCTTCCAAACATGTTGAGCTTGCCTTTCCCCCTCATGCTAGCCAAATTCCTTGCACCAAGTAGAGATACTACTTGTGCTTCCAAACACCCTTAAACCCAGTTTTGCCATGAGAGTCCACCATACTTACCTATGAATTGAGTAAGATCCTTCAAGTAAGTTGTCAGGTTGCAAGCAATAAAAATTGCTACCTAAATATGTATGACTTATTAGTGCAGAGAAAATAAGCTTTCTACGATCTTGTTGTGGAAGTAATAAAAGCGACGGACTGCATAATAAAGGTCCACATACAAGGGGCAATATAAAGTGACGTTCTTTTGCATTAAGATTTTGTGCATCAGCCCTAAACGCACATGACAACCTCTGCTTCCCTCTGTGAAGGGCCTATCTTTTACTTTATGCTTTTACCTTATGGTTGAGTCAAGGTGATCCTCACCTTTCCCTTTTTCATTTTATCCTTTGGCAAGCTCCTCGTGTTTGAAAGATCATGATATATATATATATCCAATTGGATGTAAGTTAGCATGGGCTATTATTGTTGACATCACCAAAAGGTGAATATGTTGGGAGGCAACACGATAAGCCCATATCTTTCTCAGTGTCCGACTAAAACTCCATAACCACAAGTATTGCGTGAGTGTTAGAAATTATAGAAGACTACAAGATAGTTGAGTATCTGAATTTGCTGAAAAGCTCTATTGTTGACTCTTTCTGATGTTATGATAAATTGCAATTGCTTCAATGACTGAGATTATAGTTTGTTAGTTCCCAATGAAGTTTTTGAACCATACTTGACATTGTGAATTGATTGTCACTTGAGCATAGGAAATCATATGATAAAATCTATATATGTTGCTGTTATAAGAATGATCATGATGCCCCCATGTCTGTATTTTATTTTTATCGACACCTCTATCTCTAAACATGTGGACATATTTTTCGATATCGGCTTCCGCTTGAGGACAAGCGAGGTCTAAGCTTGGGGGAGTTGATACGTCCATTTTGTATCATGCTTTTATATCAATATTTATTGCATTATGGGCTGTTATTACACATTATATCTCAATACTTATGGCTATTCTCTCTTATTTTACAAGGTTTACCATGAAGAGGGGGAATGTCGGCCGCTGGAATTCTGGCTAGAAAAGGAGCAAACATTGGAAACCTATTTTGCACTGCTCCAAAAGTCCTGAAACTCCATGAAACATGTTTTTGGAATTTATAAGAATTATTGAGCGAAAGAAATACATCAGGGGGCCCACACCTCAGCCAGGAGACACTACAAAAAAAGACACATCCGTGACATTTTCGGTCGAACGATTTTTTTCTGTCATACATATGACACTTCTATGACGATAATTGTGACAAAACCCGGTATCATCATAGATGTGGTGGGCTCCTACTTCTATGACAAAAAATCATGACAGAAGATGGGCTTTTCGTCCTGGGCGGGCCGGAGATGCAGCTGCATGACATTCTTTGGGCCGTCCATGACGGAAAAAACCGTGGTAGAAGCGAGGGGGAGGAAAATTTCGGGGAGTTGCCGGTTACGGTGGGAGGTCGGGGGCGGAGCGATGCGCGTTTCTCTCGTACGTACGCATGTGTGTGCGAGGCGTTGGCTCTAACTGAAGTCGAGCGAGGCATTGGGCTCTAACCGAACCCGAGTGATTGCACTGCAGGCTACACGTTACTGAACCCGAGCGATCGATCGATGGTTGTTAACTGAACCCGGTGGAGCGATTCCTTCGCTACTGCTGCTAACTGAAGCCGATCGATGCTGCCTCTGGGATGAACAGTGAGCATTGCGGGGGGGAGGGGGTTTGGATGAACAGTCAGCGGTGGCGTTGCCTCTGGATGAACAGGAACCTGTGGTGTGGAGGGCTGGATGAACAGTAGACGGTGGAGGGGTGGTCGTGGAGGGGTGGTTGAACAGGACCCCGTGGTGTGGAGGGCTGGATGAATAGTAGACGGTGGAGGGGTGCCCGTGGAGGGGTGGTTGAATAGTAGCCGGTGGAGTAGCCCGCGGTGGAGGCTGGATGAACAGGAGCCCGTGGAGGTTGGAGGAGGTCGACGGTAGCCCGTGGAGGCTGGAGGAGGTCGACGGTGGAGATGAACAGTATCCCGTGGAGTCCCGTTTTGCGGTACGCCACACCCCTCCCCCCCTGTTTTGACTGTAGCGCTCCAACACAAGTCCGTTTCGTCCATTTTGCAGTACGCCACACCCCTCCCGATGAACAGGACCCCTGTTTCGACCATAGCGTTCCAACACAAGTCTGTTTCGTCCGTTTTGCGGTATGCCACACCCCTCCCGATCAACAGGACCCCCGTTTTGACTGTAGGAGGTCCGTTTCCTCCGTTTTGCGGTACGCCAGGCCCCTCCCGATCAACAGGACCCCGTTTCGAACATGGCCGGTCGAACACAAGGCCGTTTCCTCCGTTGTGCGGTACGCCAGGCCTCGTTTCCATCGCCTGTTCCGTCCAAGCCCTCCCGATGAACACGACCACGCATTCCGTTCCGACCCAGCCGGTTGGCTCCCCATGAACACGACGACAACGTTGTTTCTTTGTTCCAACCCAGCCATGTATGTATGTGTGATAGGCGTTAGAGACCCTGCCCGTATGTATGTACGTGGTTGTATTTTCTTTCTTGCACCCTCGCCGCTATACGTACGTGTACATGCTACGTGCGCGCCTCTACTACGACACGTGCGCGCCTCTACATCCACCAGTATATATGTATGTACACGTTCGCGACTAGAATGACAACGCTACGTACGCTTCGACCAGGTGGGTCTCGACTGTCAGGCACTTCCTTGCGTGCGAATATGTAGCTAGTGGGTCCCAGCAGTCAGGGGGGCGATTTGTTTTTTTTGCCCGGACGCACTTCCTTGCGTGCGAAGGTGTAGCTGGTGGGTCCCAACAGTCAGGGGGGAAACGTTTTTTTCGCGAAATATGGTGGCCCGTCCGGTGGGTCCCTGCTGTCAGGTGGAGGAATAATTATTTTGCATGTAATAAGGAGGCACTTCCTTGCTGCGACCGTGGACCCAGCTGTCAGCCTCTCCACGTAGTGTCCACGTCCAATGGAAGCCATTCCTTGACCATGTTGACCACGCCGCGGCGAGAGCACCAGGGCGGTGGATGACGGCGAGGCCTAGGAAGGGGACGACGCGGAGCCGGGGAAGACGCGGCAGTGGATGCCCACGCATAGAGGAGTACGAGGGTTCACTAGTTTGCTGTGGTGTGAGGCTCCCGTCGCCGCAGAATAACAGGGGGTGTGGGTGAGTAGAGGGATGGCCTGGCCAGCGGTGGGAGTAGTAGGGGGCGGTGAGGCCTCCGCCGCATCGCAGCTGGCCACGGGAGGCAGGAGCACGAGGCATGACCGGCGTTGGTTTGGGCGGCTGGAGCAAGAAGACCAAAGGTTGAAGAAGCACTATGGCCGTTGGATGGACATCGTACGGTCACTGGAGCTAGAATCGTGCATATTGACTAAGTTGACAAAGTCCTCCGTCCCCGTCAACTTAGTAGGCCCACAAGTCAGCCTGCCACTATACTGGGTCCCAGCTAATAGGGGGAGTATTCATTTTTTTGTGCGTAATAAGGAGGCACTTCCTTGCGTGCGAAGATATAGCTGGTGGGTTCGAGCTGTCAACGGCGGTAACGTTTTTTTCATGAAATACTGAGGCCCTTTCGATGGGTCCCCGATGTCTGGTGGAGGAATCATTATTTTGCGCGTAATAAGGAGGCATTTCCTTGCGTGCGGCCGTGGACCCAGCTGTCGGCCTCTCCACGTACAGTCCACTTCAGATGCATGTTGGTTGTTGACCACGTTGACCAGGCCGCGCCGAGAGCACCAGGGCGGTGGACGACAGCGAGGCCTAGGAAGGGAACGACATGGAGGCAGGGAAGACTCAGCAGTTGTTTCCCACGCGGAGGGGAGTACAACTGAATGAGGGTTTACAGGTTCGTCTGCCGTCGCCGGAGAATAACAGTAGGTGTGGGTAAGTAGAGGGATGGCTAGGCCAGCAATGGGAGTACGATGGGGCGGTGAGGCCTGCGCGGTAGCACAATCGGCCGCGAGGAGGAGGGAGCTGGCAGTCCCGCTGGCGCTTGTTTGAGCGGCTGGAGCAGGAAGAGCAGAGATTGAAGAAGCACGATGGCCGTTGGATGGCCATCCAACAGTCACTGCTTGTGCGTCAACCTTTTTTTAGGAAAGCCTCAAATCTGTGGAAAACAGCATACAGCCCATCTGCCATTATTTCTAATAATTTACAGCCCATTTGCTAATTCTTAAGGTTTTGTTTGGAGCCCATATTCTTTTTGTTAGCATTACAGCCCATATTGTGGCCACGGTTAAAAAATTATACAAAATTTTACATATTTCGGTGCGGTCCGAACTGTTTTTAATCCCAAAATTTCGACTCACATTCAAACTGATTTTAAAACTAAATGTATATCAATATAAAATCCAACAAATTCTCCACGCATAAAAATTAATGTAATTTAAAATCTCAAAATGAAAAAATATATTTCAAACTAATTGCCACTTTGATGTGTCTTAAAAATGTACAACCCATTTCTCATTACTGATGGGCCATTTTCTCGGTCAGCCGAATGAAAGCTCTCCTCGTCTTGAAAGATTTGCAGCCCAACAGGCCTGACAAAGTGACTTACTTGGCAAATCACAAAAAAACTAGGCTGTGGCCATGGACCCAGTTGTCTGCCTCTCCACGTACAGCACTCTTCCGATGGAAGTCGTTCCTTGACCACGTTGACCACGCCGCACGGAGAGCACCACGGTGGTGGACGACGGCAAGGCCTAGGAAGGGGACAACGCGGAGCCGGGGAAGACGCGGCAGTGGAAGCCCGCGCGGAGAGGAGTACGAGGGTTCACTGGTTCGGCTGCCGTCGCCGCAGGGCCTGGCCAGCGGTGGGAATAGTAGGGGGCGGTGAGTCCTCCGCGGCAGCACAACCGGCCACGGGAGGCAGGAGCATGAGGCACGACCGACGCTGGTTTGGGCGGCTGGAGCAAGAAAACCAAAGGTTGAAGAAGCACTACGGCCGTTGGATGGACATCGTACGGTCACTGGAGCTAGAATCGTTCATATTGACTAAGTTGACAAAGCCCTTCGTCCCCGTCAACTTAGTAGGCCCACAAGTCAGCCTCCCACCAAGGTGGGTCCTAGCTAGCAGGGGGAGTATCATTTTTTTGTGCGTAATAAGGAGGCACTTCCGATGGGTCCGAGCTGACAGCGGTGGGGGGGGACGTTTTTTTTGCGAAACACGGTGGCCCGTCAGGTGGGTCCCAGCAGTCAGAGGGAAAACGTTTTTTTCGCAAAATACGGTGGCCCGTCCAGTGGGTCCCTCCTGTCAGTTGGAGGAATCATTATTTTCCGTGTAATAAGGAGGCACTTACTTGCTGCGGCCGTGGACCCAGCTGAGACTCTCCACGTACAGTATACTTCCGATGGAAGTCGTTCCTTGACCACGTTGACCTCGCCGCATTCCGTTGCATGCATGCGTCCATGGGCGTGGTGCGTCCCCACTATCAGCCTCTCACGTACAGTTATCTTCTGATGACTCTCGGTTGTTGACCACGTTGACCACACCGTGCCGAGCGCACCCAGACTGGAACGACCCGGAGATGGGGAAGACGGGGCAGTGGAGTCGCAGATGGAGAGGAGTGGGAAACTTCACTGGTTTGGGTGCGTGGCAGCACAGCCGCGGTGCCGCCCATGGGAGACAGGAGCAAGAACAGAGGTTGAAGAAGGAGCAGGACTGTTGGATTAATATCCAATGGTCCAGCTGCTAGAATCATTTGTTGATTAAGTTGACAAAGCCGTGCGTACACGTCCACTTAGCAGTCCCACAAGTCAGTCACCAAATATGACGGGTCCCAGCTGTCAACGGGATGAATAATTTTTTTTTGCAAAACAAGGAGGCACTTCCTTCCGTGCGAAGATACAACCAGTGGGTCCCAGCTGTCAGGTGGAGGAAACCTTTTTTCCAGCTTAATAAGGAGGAACTTTCCTTGCGTGCGACCATGGACCTTGTGGGTCCCAGCCATTAGGCTCTCCACGTACAGTCCTCTTCCGATGACTCTCGTTTGTTCACCACACCGCACCGAACACAGCGAGGCGGTGGACGACGGCGAGGCCCCGGACGGGAACGACTCGGAGATGGGAAAACACGACAGTGGAGTCGTAGATTGAGAGGAGGAGAAGGGTTATAACTGGTTCTGTTGCAATTCATATCAAACTCAGGTTCATAGGACACGTTCATATTCATAGCCAACATTCACTATCAACAGCTCAAAAGATTCATATATACACAAGCTCAACATATCTATGCATCCAAATGATTGATAGATCACACGACAATATTCATACATAACTCACAAAAAGATTCAGATATACACATGTTCAGTATGTTTATGCATCCAAATGATTGAGATCACAGCCAATATGATCCATGGACGAACTTTAATTACCTAGGGTACAGACTGGTAAATGGTATTCAATCAGAGGTACTTCTTGCTAAAATTAGTTCTTGTACGAGTAAACTTTCGAGTACATAAGAGGCAGCACAGGCAATCTGAACTTTGCTTGTAGGTTTATCCTCAAATAGTGGCCTCGTGCCGACGGAGGTTTGAGAAACTTGGCCACTACTTTCATCCAACTAGTTTACTGGCTCATCTTGGTCCTGTATCTCGCCAAAATTCTACATTGCAGACGAGAAAGGAGGCGGTTGAGAAAATGAACCACCCAAATTTTTTGTGTAGTTCAACTGAAATGGAGCATCCTTGGCGTGCAGACTGATTAAGTCCCAGATGAATATACGCGTCAACCAACTTGTTGGAATCTTTAGACTCCATGCCATATAGTTCGCTACCATATGTGCCGATAACCAAAAGGCACAAGTTGGGACCAAAGACTGGACTGCGTTTTTCTGGGCTATGCACCAAGCAATATTTTTGGCGTTCACTCTCCTAATACTTGGAGTTTGTCAATTGGTTGACGCCGGTTGATACTCGAATGAATATAGGAACTTCTTATCAACATCGATGCTTGTCTGAGTGAACTTTGGAGTACATAGCAGTAGCATAAGTACCTGTCCATCTGATCATTTTGTGCAGTTCTACTGAAATCACCCGATGTAATGATTTGCCTGCGAGTTCAGGCTCCAAATTACTCCTTTATGAAATCGGCAAACAGTAGCACAATACCAAATTACCAATACATATGACAGGCTCAATAATCAGGATAAAGACCAATACCAACCTGTGTGAGGTAGCATATCAATTACTATTTCCTTTGACTGGAAGCTGAGATAAGCCAAGCGACTGACAGCAAAGGAAGAAAGCAAGCGGAGATTAGCGACTGACAAGAAAGGACGGAAGCTGTCGGGGCAATAAAGCACCCAAATTTTTTGTGCAGTTCCACCAAAATCGAGCATCCCCGTTGGCACATATATTGAGAGAGTGAGATTACTGTAATAGTGGGACTAGTTGATGAAACATACACTAACAAATAGAAACACCCTCATTATCTTAATGGGTAAAGTTAGCAACATAGTAGTCTTGCTTAAAGAGAGGTATTAGTTTATTTAATCACTGCCAATTAGCTCAACTCAACACTCAAAGCATTGCCATTTATCATAGGTTGCAAAACTTAAAAGTGCAAAGATAAAGGAGTTTCTCATGACAGTAGCACGATACAAATAGAGATGACAGCAAACTAATATGGATGAAGGCCTTAGGCTCGTATCAACCTGAGAAAAAAGCTTATTCATGTAGTCCCATAAGAGATGATAAAGCACTCACTGGAATCACACAATAGTATATATTTTTGTGCACTTCAAATGTATGGTTGAAATCACTCTTGTTTACCAGTGCTGAGATTATATCGAAAGATTACCAAGAACTTCCAGCAGAGTTAAAGCACTGGCTGGGATACAGTTCATTGTATTGTCTTGTGTAGTTGCACTAAAATGTTTGATTGGCACAACATGATCCCTGTTTGCACAAGTAGGAACAAGGTGAAACCTTCATTAGCTTAGTGAGAAAGGATAGGAAGACATTAGCATATTACTCAAATAGTAGCATCGAATTCATGATGGACAATACGCAAAACATTGCCTCATTGAACCAATGGCAATAAATTGACATGCAAAACAATAGCACTATTATGTCATGACACTAATAATATTCCCTCCCTGCTCCACCACATGATTCACCTCCATAGACAAACATTCACACGTACATGATTCAACATAGGGTCCTACTAAAGATTTGTTTAACTCCAACAGGAAAATTAGGCAGTAATAAATTAGTGGTACTTAAGTGCTCCTAATTAATTAAGTGAGACAACAGAAGTGGAAGGGCTCCCTGGAGGATCGTCTCACATGTAAGGTAGTCATTGCCGGAGCCCTTGAATAGCCTCGACTGAGGCCTCTGGCTTCAGCAAGATCGCCTTGGCACTGTTTATTCTTCTTCTTCTTCCTCTTCATGCTATGTTTCTCTTTCTCCTCACCAGTTGGTGAAACCAAGTACATGATTGGCCTTCTAATTCAGAATTGGTTTTGCCAATGAGGGAGTACAAGTGTACTAGTAAAAAACAGCATTATTTTCTCATGGCAGTCGGAAAATAGAGATGAACACATGCATTAAATATCATTCTTACCTAAAGGAAGGTTATGGCGCCAATATGGATGATGAGGATTGGAACACAGATCTCCCTTTGTGCAATTCCACCAAAATGAACCAACTGTTCCATCTGACATTCCAGTTAAACAGCACAAAAGTCACTTCTTCTAAGAAGAGTTTTGTGCAGTGCACCAAAAGGTCACAACAGCAACCAGGTGAATTTGATATCCCTGTTTGCACAAAAAGGCACAGAGGAAACAGTCAGAGTCTCAAACAATTACAGGCAAAAACATTTGGCTAAACTTGTCAGAGTCTCAAACAATTACAGGAAAAAACAGTGGCATGGCTTCATTTTTACCAGGGACATTATATTAAGAACAGCTAAGGCTGCGTTCGGTTCACGGGTTTGGTGCAGGATTTTCGTAGGAACACAATTCCTATAGTATTCTTTCCCTTCCAACCGTTCGGAACACGGGAAAGGTGAATAGTGTTTCATAGGAAAGCTGGTCTGGTAGTACTGATTCCATCGGATTAGAAACATCCACGCGCTGCTCATTTTTTGGGCGGAAGCCCGAGGCAGGCGCTCGCTGCCATGCGTTAGACAGGTTGCTGCGCTGTGTTTGCCGGAATAAAAAAATCAACCTATGTGTGGTACGTGAGGTGAGGAAAAGAGTAGTCACTGAGCAGCTGAATAAACAAATAGCATCTCATACTGCCAAGCATGCTACTCTAAAAAAACAAATATGTACATTTCGTAGTCCATCCGAACACATTCTCTTGAGAGTTTCCTCCGGTTCGCTGTTCCATAGTTTTATACCTACATTCCTTTCCTATTCCTCTATTTTCATCAAGACCTATGTTTTCTGCCCCTTTATTCCGACCGGAGCCTAAATATTTGGTATAAGGGCATGGGACAGTGGGTGCACCAGCAGTACAACACCATGTACGTAAACAGGGGCATAAAGTGGTGATTCATAGTTTGTTGCCCCGAGAAACAAACATCCAAGAAACATATCTGGGTTGGTCCCATTTTTGTTCACTCTAGCCACCTACTCCTATGTGTTGATAGCAAATCTAGTCCTGGTCATACCACTGTGTACAGCGTTACCCCTATATTTCCCTTTTCGACCAAGAGACCGGTTGGATGACCAGTCTGTACTACTTTCATCCCCTTTCCTTCCTGTTTGTACCAAGTCCGATGTACATACTAAATTCCCCCACCCCCACTTTATTTCAATGACAAGTATTTTCGGACGGAGGGAGTACAAGATTCTACTCCATGAAGTAGCTTTACCTCTAACAATAGAAGAAGAAGAAATAGTTGACGTTGGACCATCCGATCGAGAGGGGCTGAGAGGTAGAAAATGATGCACATGCAGCAACGTAGCGAGATGGGGAAGTAGAGCTAAGACGGTTTCGAACGAAGATATACCTGAAGGTCGTCGGGATGTGGATAGGTGGGCGGCGGGAGGCCGGATCCGCCCACAGGCAACGACGAAGAGATCGGAGGACCTCCCGCGCTGGCGCTCGGCCAGAGATAATGGTGCGGCCAGCAGTGGTTCTCCTCCCTTGCTGTCAACGATGGCCTGAACGCTGCCCCTCCTCCCCTTCACTGGCGAAGGGGGATACGTCCGGATCTGTAACCAGCGGTGAGGATAGAAAACCAGTGTTTTTTGAAGGGAGAAAGACAGGGTTACTACCCCTATCTTGTTTAGATCTGGAGAGGATGAGAGTGTGTGAATAGAGCAGCCCTAGCAAGCAAGCGCGGAGGCTCCGACCTATATATAAGTAGTGGGGTAGTTTTCCTTTTTCACTCCATCAAAACAATCGTTTAAAATTGTGTACTATACTACATGCCAGGTCGTGATTTTTTTTAGTTGTTGATTGTTTTTTGAGATAGCTACCCGCTTGTTCCAAGTGGTGTTACGGTGTGCCAGGTCGCACTTTGTATCGTTCAAGTCTGGTAGTACTACAAGTCCCTCCATTAAATGAACAACCACCCCCTCATAAAAATTGTGAACAAGCCCACAGCTAAAATTAGCGGAAATGTGGGTTGCCCCAACATGCATTATTATTTGTATTTTCTACTCCCTCCGTTCCTAAATATAAGTCTTTTTTATTAGCCACACCTAAGACAAGAATTTTTTTATTAGCAGTGAACCCCACATGTCATAGACACAAAAATTGTGGCAAGATTCCCTTAGGCAAGCCAAAGTGTGTCTAACAATTTGAGCAACTCAGGTTAGGCAAGTGTGGGAAAAATAATGTGGCAACATAAGACAAACATAGTCACAATCCAAACAGGCCCGTGATTTTTTGTGACATGCATGAAAATTTGGTTAGTTAAATTTATAGTCAAAATTTGGCAAGGTGCATCAAATCAACACATGCAAGTATCAAAAGGAAGTCATGACATGCATGCATGCGTTGTACTCCCTCCGTTTCCAAATATAAGTCTTTTTAGAGATTGCAACAAGTGACTACTCCCTCTATTCCTAAATGTGAGTCTTTTTAGGGATTCCACTACAAACTACATACGGATGTATATAGACATATTTTAGAGTGTAGATTCACTCATTTTGTTTCGTATGTACTCCAGTTCATAGAAAAATCTCTAAAAAGACTTATATTTTGGAACGGAGGGAGTACATACGAAGCAGAATATGTCTACTCCTACATACGAAGTAGCCCATTTGAAATGTGTAAAAAGAGTTTTATCGAATGCAGTGCTTTGATGTGTCGCGTCAACTCGTACAAGCCCGAGAAATTTGATTACTACGACGCCCTCTCCCTCGCGGACTGAGCTCCGGTGCCTTAACTGCACCTGCCTTTGGCTGCATGACAGGTGGGCCAACCACCTGTTGGGCCCACCTGTCATGGACGCAAAGGCAGGAGCAGTAAGTAGAAGCTTTCGCTACACGCTATCCCTCCCGCATGAGGTGGACGGACATGCAGCAGTGGATTCGATACTGTAGAAGTAGGAGTAACATCATTGTTCGTCTTCTCGAAGAGGCGAAGAGCCAAGTGCAAACCGAACGTGGCAGTTGCGAACGCTCGCGTGGTGCGGTTCCTTGGAGTACTAGCGAGGCTCTTGCATGAGACAAAATTGCTATTGTTTAACAATTAAACTCCATTATCCATTGGTTGATACTCATTCTGCATAGGTCCATGCGCTTAGCACCGTTTCCTCCTGGGGTCACCAATGTTTATTTGTTAATTAATAGCATTCCATGCAATGAACTAGCCATTGCAAGTCATTAAAAGCATGCACACCTCTCATCTCTTATTGGTTGATACGTATGTCAAGAAACAAGAAACAAGGTAGAAGTTAATGCACCGCGCCTAAGTGTTTTGGGACTATTTGGTTTTTGTAAGATGACTTACACACCTAGACGGAGGGAGTAGTATAGACCTGTAAACCGGAAAGGAGTATTTGCCTTTCTAGAGATTTCAACAAGTGACTAGACTTCAGCTCAAAAAAAAACAAGTGACTAGACTACACCGTGTGCAGTACCCCCTCCCTTCCGGTTTATAGGGCTCAAATCTCAAATCTCATGAACCAAGGCATTTTGCGATTGGAGGAATGTATCTCGTACTTTACAAAACTACCCTAATTAAACTCATGCATTAATTACGTAGTTCTCTCGTTTTCCTCTCCGCCTTGGTCGCGGTGCACAATATTGAGGCTAGCCATAGTGGGAGTAACTTAGGTAGTAACTTAACACATCCCAAGACAATTTTGCTTATGTGGCAAGTATTTAATGAGGAAAGAGGTGCTTGTGGTAACATAATATGTTACTGTAACATAGCGCTTCCCGAGGCAAAATGAGTCTATGAGATAATAAATGAAGCAATCTATGATACTACTACTATGTTACTTTGCACTATGGAGGTAGTAACTTACACTAGTGTCATATGCATGACACTAGTCTAAGTTACTCCCCACTATGACCAGCCTGAGAGAGTGCTTTGATACGTTTTAGTCTCATGATTAAAAGTAGTGGGACTAAAACTTGTTAGCCTCATCCATGCTAGGATCCAAATACTAAAGAGACTAAAATCAAGTTAATGACATTTCAAAGCATCCGGGCCCGCGTGCCATCCACCAAATCACAGCAAGGTGCTACAGTCGAGACTCACCTGTCACCCCGGTGTGGCCGTCATGACCCGTCATATCACAAAACCCACACCTTTACCAGCAGTGGTAAGGTGGCCTCCAAGTTGGACTGAACGAAGCAACCATCATTTCATTGGAATGCTCGTTCAAGCCCTTTCTTCCCTTTCTTGAAGAAACCCTCACTCCAGGCTACTCACTTATGCGATTTTTCTTCTCTACCGGCGAAGGAAAGGCGGGCGAATCAGTTATGCTGCTATATTTTCATTCCAATAATCTTCTTTTTGCGAAGCACCGACCGATTCTCACATCCTATTCTTTTCTCGTTTTCATTGCGATTGTGGTTTCCTTTCGATTGCTTTTTGTTTGTCAGTTCATTGATGGATCCTAGAGCACTAGGCAAAGAGTTGCCGGCGGACAACCCACTGGAGACAGCGATCTCCAGGAAGCGAGCACCGACCAACGAGTTGACCATGTTGGCGGGCCAACCCATGGAGATGAAGAACTCCAAGACACAAGCACTGGCCAAAGAATTGAGGATGTTGGCGGACGAACTCCTCAAAGAAAGTTGGAAGAACAGCAAGGGCCCCACCATGCCTACCCCAGGAGCTCTGATTGCCACCTATGTGAGGCTCAAGACCGAGTTTGAGGAGATAGTCGCTGTTGAGAAGCAGTATTCCCCTGGCAAGGTGATGGCCCCCATCGAGGACGAGGAGATGGCCCCCGGAGGGATGAGATCCCCCGGTGAGCTGCACAAGGTAAAAAATAATGGCTTATTACCATAGTTGTGGTTTTTGATTATTTTCAATGTGATTGCTTTTTGATTATTTGCAATGTGCTTGCTAATATGTTAGTGTTGTGCAGGTGCCGGTGGTTGTCCTTGATGATTCCGATGTCATGGCCCATGCTGTTGGCATCGCCCCGGAGATCGATTCTGATACCGCTGTCCATCCTGTGGACATTGCCCAGAGATTCCGATGTCGCGGTCAGTCCTGTGGACATCGCCCCAGAAATCGATTCCCATGCCGCTGTCTGTGCTATGGTCATTGCCAGAGAGATCGATGACAAGAAATAGTTGGTCGCGCTAATCCTTCAGGGTAGTTTGCATTTCCCTGTGTTTAATTACCAGAACGATGCGTGTTATCATACCATCTTAGGGCTAGTGCACTGTCTTGTGTGGGCGGATCTTGTTACTTTTGTTTGATAGTGAATCATGCGATGAATCATGTGAACCCTCTCCGAGTTATGGAAACAGATGTATCTTCACTAGCTTATGATGTAATATATGACATGCTTAGATGTAAGTTTGAACTGTTTATCATATCAGCAAGGCTTGTTTGATGATTCTTGGTGTTAGTAGGCTAGCTACTATGCGAGCTATAGTACTTGCAAAACACTCACCGAAGAGAAACGTTGGGGCTGATGAGCTCGTGGTATGCTTATACTTATCCCTCGTCGATCGACCAATAGCCCTAGCTCCTAAAATTGTAGGCTTAGCGATCGATCAGACAATAGTCGACATACATTCAGGCCTCATTTGGTTCATAGGGTAGGAAAATCATAGCAAAAGTACAGAGAACGTGCAACACAAAATCATAGCAGTGCAGAGACGTACTCCCTCCATTCCAAAATAGATGACCTAGGCGGGCTAGTTTGGCCTAGTGGGTTTCAGTGATATGACGTGGTACAGTGCCGTCCAGTCTTCACGTGTGGTAGCAGTATTGCGGGTACAGTAAGTTTTCTTGAAGAAGCGGAATTCAATGAAGTCATGATGGTTCCTTTGTCCGAACAACTTACAGTGGGAAAGGTTGGGCCTGCGATACGACCGGGGTAGACTAGGATAATTTTGTGCATGGCAGGTGGACCAGGATGGTCGACGTCCCACATGTTGGTGAATGAAAGTATTCTTTCCGATATAGAGGACGAGCAACGAGTATTCATTGTTTATTTTTTATGAAAGCTATTGTCTCCACTATTACTCCTTGACTTTGTCAATGCCTCTCTCTCCTCCACATAAGCGGGGACTACTTGCTATGCATGCAGCGGGCAGCTGGCGTCTTGAGGGGCCAGGGCGGTGAGAGCGGGCTCCGAAAGCGGTCCGGACTCCAGCATGGCCCACCTCACATTATCACCATATATTTCTTGGAGTCCATGCACAGCGGGCGGACGATCTCTTCTCCCTCCCCTGTTTCTCTCTTCTCAGCTGACGCCCGCCGAGCGATTAGATTTAGGCTATCGACGGTTTATTCAAATTACTGTCCCACATGTCAGTGAAATTGCAAGACAACGCGTGTCCCCTTTGGTGAGCGGCGTGCGAGCCGGACTGTCGGGGTTGCGACGCGTACGAGTCATAAGTGTGTCGCCTTTTCCTTTAGAACTTGCGAAGCGTAACATTTTCACGCGATCGATCGATAGAAATACTGAACAAAATGACGAGGGCGGTGCTTTCCCGCTCGTTAGGCGGGCTAGTTCGAGTGATATGACGTGCTACAGTGCCATCCACTTGCTCCATTTTTATGTAAGCAAGAGTTTACACTCGTATGCGGGAGTGCGAAACACCGCGGATCTGATTTTGATCGAGGGATAACTGTTCCTTGCCAAATAATGGAGGATTGTTAGCGATTATAGCATGATAGTTAGGGCATCTCCAGTGCTGGCCCACAAATTTACACCGGCGTCTGTCCGAGGACACTGATGGATGCCATCCGATGCTGCCCGCATACCTTTCGACAACTATATGAACTAACCGGACGAAATTCATGCAAACAAAGCAAATTCCGGATGAAATTAATCAGATGAAATTCATTACATTTCAAAAACTTTTCCTACAAACTGGACGAAATTCATTATATATTTTGCACAAACCGTACTAAATCTACTGTAAACCTAATCTAAACGATCGCCGACACCCGACCACCAAGTCCGGCCATGAACCCGAGAAAGCAGGCCATTGCCTTTGCCTCCTCCTCATCCGCCTCGATAATCTCCTCCTCCGGCCGGAGCACAAGGTTATGAAGATTTCCGCCTCCACGTCATCGTCAAGCGGCTAATTGGCCACCGATGTTTACCCCACCAAGCTTGGCATCGACTAAGTGGAGTAGCGGTGGCCTTCCCGGGACCAGAGCAGCGGTGACCTATCATGTACTACTCTTCCTCGCTGTCGGCTACAACCGCGCACGCGTGCCGGCTTCGTGGTCGTGGCGGCGGAGGGCGGCCCGAGGGGTGCCGGCGATCTTCTTCGTTTGCTCCTGCGACAGTACGTCGAAGAGAGCTTTGGAGCGCGCCCGGAGCGGAGCAGCCGATGTCCCTCGTCTGCTCCTGCGACAGTACGTCCAAGAGAGCTTCGGAGTGCCACGAGGCCATGGTTGAAGTGGTGCCGACAGAAGGAAGGGACCGGAGGAGAATAAGTGTGGGTCTTTGGCTATGGCTGGTAGCTGGGGCTCAATTTAATATAGCGGGCGAATGGCACTGGGCCACGACAGACGGATGGACAACTAGCGCTGGAGTAGGTTCGTCGGGCGTGAATGCAGACGCTGCTTCAGTGACTTAACTGCAGATGTGCTTGGGTGACTGACATGTGGGCCCAATGGGCATCTCGCCCGCATGTCAATAACACACCAATTGCACCTGCAGTTAAGCCCAGTAAATGCAACATTGACATTCTGGAGAGACGGTGGCCGTTTCAGGCGCATGCGGACTGTTTGACTGGTCAACCATACAAATACGGAGCTATACGCTGAGCCAGCGACCATATAATCACCATATCTCATATACAATGATCAAAGTGAGCTATCAAGACAAGTTCGATGACCGCCAATGCATTTTACTCGGTAATAAATGACCAGGATTGAAGGGGAATCCTAATTTTCTTCGTCTTCTGTCCTTGAGCTCTTGACAAACCAATGCACTATACGGTTGTCCGGCCACTCCACCCCAGAGCTCTCACCAAGCGCCGTTCATGCCACCGCGCCGCACACTAACCGGTAAGGCAGCAATCGCATCCCGCCGCGCCGAGTTCCTCGCCGCCCACGAACGCACACAAAATGGTAGGGAAGCGATGGCATCCTGCCGTGCCGTGTTCATCGCCGCTCGCGACCTCACAACTATGTGGGAGGAATTTGAAGATGCCAAGGCCGAATGGGCGGTAGAGCAAGAGGCGGCCAAAGCCGCACAGAGGGAGCGGAAAAGTCAGAAAGCACTCAAGAAAAGAGAGGCCCGCCGCCGCAAGAAAGAAAAGGACGCACGCGCTGCTGCAGAGAGGTCGGCGAAGATCCAATCACGGTGGGGTGTCACCGACAAAGCCGGGAAGGAGAACGACGGCGTCTGGCCAGCATGTGAGAAGTAGTAGTACTAGTAGTTAGTGTGTGTGTCTTTGTCTGAGTACGACCATGTACCAGTACTACTAGTTACTACTGTAGTTTTTAGAGCAAATTACCAGTACATTAGCCTAGACTAAGTGGAAAAATTCCTATCCTATGCATCAAATGGCATCTCTTTCTCTATAGGAATTGAGATGCATGTCATCTCACTTCCTATGATTTTCATATTCCTATCCTATGAACGAAAGGAGGCCTCTGTTGGAGTAAATACTATAGCTAGCAGTACTGCTGGTACAGTAGTTTTCTTCAAGAAGCGGAATTCAACGAAGTCATGATGGTTCCTTTATCTGAGCAACTTCAAAGTGGGAAGTGGGCATGTGATTTGACGGCTCATTAGTCATTGTTACTGCGGCGCGACGACCTGGGTGACTCTCCCTTGGAGTTCTGTGTGCATGGCAAGTGGACCAGGATGGTCGACGTCCCACATGTTGGCGAACCGAAGTATTATTTCCGAAACCGCGTGGTATAGTATCACTGCTGATTGGTTCGCAAAAAAATAGTATCAATGCCGATTTATAATTATTTTTTATTTCTGATGAATGCTAGCATTTCAACTCTTACAACGAAGGGTGCCAAACACGGCACGCGCTGGATGTCCCACACATCAGCGAAAAGAGTGGGACATGAACATCGTGGTAGAGCCCAGCGTAAAAAAACAGCGTGGTAGAGCGTCTCCACTTCTTCCACTTCTAGGTCGGAGACCACACGTAGTAGTACTTAGTTGTATGAACGATACAAAGTGCGACCTGGAGAGAAAGACACGTCTAGTTGGCAGGTCTCGGGACATATACGTAAACAAATATAAAAGTTAATATGTGCCTCCAACTAATATAGTAGTAGTAGAGTACTTAGACACGTACCCCATAACATCACTGTGCATTGCACGTACAACATTTAGTGGTAGTACGTAGTAAGAGACAAATGCCGCCCAAGAGTTCCCTTCTCGACCTACTTTTGGGTGTTTGGTAGAGTGTATGGAGGGTGCATGAGTCCACACTAGTTTAGCACAAATACACTAGAAGCATGCATGAAGAGAGCATGCATGAAGAGGGGTGTTGAGTTGAGCATGCATGAAGAGGGAACAACTATGCTGAGACGAGAACGCAACCAAACACACCCTATATGCCACGCATGTTCATACCATTTGTGCCTTTCTACTTCACTTACTGCGCTACATTACTCAGGTTCGTACGCCCACTCCTGGGTACATGTCCGTCTCGTAGTTCCAGTGCCACGTGTTCTTCATATAGATGGAACGATCATTGCATAACACGTGCGCCCTGATGCTAGATGTCTCGCCTGTTAGCAAAAGGGTGAACAAAGCTCACGTAAAAAAATAGAGTGGAAGAACATAGATTTCGGACGACCGAGAAGGAGCAAGGAACCTCGTGGTGGAGCGTCTGCACTCATAATATTTAATATTAGTCAGCGATATAAAATTAACCAATCATCTCCACAGTGGACTGGAAGAGTACGAAACACGGCAGCCCAGTGTAGTTACATCATACTAGTACATGGCTAACCCACGCTATCACCATATTTTTTGGTTCCGTGCGACACCTATCTCTAGTAATCCAGCAGCCTGTATCGCTTCTCCCTCCTCGTCTCTATCAAAGTGTGGCGGGCTAGCGTTTCTGCCGTCTATTGAGGTCGGTTAACTATCACATGTTAGCGACATGCCAAGAGCATTCTAAAAAAAATTCCTTTCACGTTCTGTTTTCAAAAAGAAAAAAAATCCTTTCACGTACGAATTTTCCTGTATGCTTTGAGCAACTTGCATGTCCTATACTTCTCCTGTTTGATACTCTAACTTAGCTAGAGGTTAGACTAACTCATGACTAACCCTGAACTAACTGTAGCCAAAGAGGTGTTTGGTGACAGGGTTAGATTGACAATAAATGCACTTCATGGAGAGAGAAAAGTGATTTTTCAGTGGTCCCAATGAGAACTATCTCCAGTTAGCACCTCTTGGGTGGGATAGTTTTTTTTTGTGGGTTCGGTGCAACTTGCTCCAATTTAAACCCTCATGCTTGGATACTTTAGGGCTATTTGCGCCCCAACTACCTCAAACTAACTCTAACCCATGGATCCAAACAGGGCCTATGGCCAGTCTCGACGCGGAGCAGTCGCGTGCACCGGGAAGCGGTGCTCTCTCGGCCGTCGCGCCACTTCAAAGCCGGCGCCAGTGAGAGGTCGTCTCCACTCTGGCGGGCATTAATGCGGCACTGACGCTCCAGGCGACGCTAACCGTTTCACGCAGGAAGCGCGCGCTGGCAAGGGAGTATAGGTTTTGAACCGTTTCAGGTGTAGTAGTAATGGTAGTTTGCAAAACTACTCAATTATTGCACTCAGTTTCCTAAGAAATTGTGGTAAAAAACGTTACTCCATAGCCCACTTCCCTTCTCCTTCCTGCTCGTGATTTATGTGGCCATGTTAACGTGGTTGTGTCAAAAAAATGTCACTTCCTGCTCGTGATTTGCGTTATATAATTACAAGCAAGATTCTCGTGCATTGCACGGAACATCAATATGCATTTTTTTTACAAAACACCTGTTGTGATTGACCCATGCAGGAGTAATCCCATGTGTAAAAACTAATGATACCTCGAGAATTTTATCGGAAAACTGATATCTCGAGAATTTCATCGAAAAAATGAAAGATGAGAGATAAGGTGAGGAGGAGTGGAGCGTGGTGGTGACTGGTGGTCGGAATGGGCGGAGGCATGGGGATGGACGGCGTCGGCAGGCGGCAGTGGCCACCATGCATGCTAGATTGTTCCAGAGACTTATTCCCTTTTTAATTGCTGAGCAATGAGGTTGCGGGAGATAATGATGTGGAGAGAGGTGCGGGTTTCTTTTGTAAAATTATCATAGTTTGCTTCCTATCCGTCAGATATAGATCATACGGTCTATATTACAAGATGCCAGGCACACCATCATCGCCAACTCGTTTTTTTATAAGGGTATACAGATGATAAGTTTGCTGACTACTAAAGTAAAGTGGAATCTGTCCATGTTATGCAAGTAAATAAAGGTGATTGTTTATCATACGGGTAAGGTTGGATGAAGGGTGGTAGGAACAAATGCTCCGCCTAGAGCATGTGTGTGTGATATGGAGTCTTAGTGTGTGTGGTGTGTGTGTATGTGTGTGTGTGTGAGAGAGAGAGAGACAGAGAGAGTGAGAGAGAGAGGAGAGAGAGAGAGATGGAGTCTTAGTTTGTGTGTGTGTGTGAGA